>NC_092335.1:130283214-130591428 GCF_046630445.1 Rutidosis leptorrhynchoides
AATATGCAAAGCTTTAATCTCAGAAGTTAATATATTTTATCATACAAGGCTGTTTTCATGCAAGTGCTGTATAAATCTACTTTTTCACTAAATCATGCATATCTTAAGTTATACATAAGCAAACAACATGATATCCTAGTGTAACCTGAGTGTTTTTAAATTACCTATCCAATGGTTTTAATTTCACAATCCAATTCGTGGTCTATCAAACCCAGAATTTCCGATCAATCACAAAAACACAACGTTAATTTTAATTGGTCATAACTTGATCATCCGGAAACGAAATCAAGTGATTCCAAAGCCTAAAGTTAATAGTTTTTCGAAAGCTAATCATCTAAACATGTTATAAGATCAGATCAAAAGTCAACTCTTATCATATCCTAGAGAATAAAATTCGTTTTTCATGTAAACAATATCAATTGATCAAATTAAAGACACCAATCAACAATAACGCGTATACACTTGAGCAATTGACAACATAAACTATGAAACATCAATAAAATTAGATTTTTAATAATTTGGGTTTGAGAGATTTTACCACTAATCAAGCAATTACTTGTATCTACGCGTAGAGGAGAACGAGAGGAACACGAATCCGCAAGTGATTTAACGATCAAGCAATTGTGTGATGTTTAATTTGGGATTGAAGATGGTGATGATATGATGAAGATGAGGCTGAATGAGAGGAAAAAAAATGGAACATGTTCTCTTATTATTTAGAATTTAAGGGAATGTAGTTAGTTGCCTAAAAACTAAAAGTCAACAAACATGTGCCTAAACTAATAGTCAACATGTATTGGCTACTCATGGGACCAAGGATGATGAGGTATGAGGTCATGTCCATGTGGCCTCGGGCTCGGGTCTCGGGATCGTTTTGTGTAAAAGCTCGTTCGCGTGTGGTTCGTTTCGAGTGCCATTAACCGTACCGAATCTCCGGAACTTTAACTAGTCGTTGAAACAAAATCACCGTGTTTAATTCATTAAGTAAATAATAAATTAAATTTCTTTCATAAGTTCAATAATTATTAAGAATAATTATTCTATCGTTTTTCGGAGTTCCGTTAACTGAAAAGTTTTCTAGGCGATTAACTTTTATCGTATCGTTTCTAGTTTAATTCGTCAACCGAATTAAGTTCACTAATTAATATAACATATCAATTCAAGTAATCCACTAAGGATCAAGTACGCATTTAATTACTTTAAATACGAAAAAGTTTCACGTAGCCACTGTTAACTATTCTGAAAAAAAAAATTGGCGTATGAAAATTGTATGATTTAACTAACGATCGTCAAGTATTTAACGGAAGTTTTAACAGAAAAACTCGGGTTGTTACATTACCCACCTGTTATTGAAAATTTCGTCCCGAAATTTGGATGATGGCAGTTATTGATGAAAATAAAATATTTTCGTATCATTAGAAATCCACGTTTCAACGTGAGCTTGAATTCTATAACTAAGTTTGCAAATAAAGTTTATACTTGGCTTGAATAGTTTGTCTTTCCAGACGTAAGCCTTCATACATTCTTTTAATAAAAGAATTTGGTCATATACGAGTGTTTCGTCAAATAATATGATAAGATTAAATAATCTTTCGAGATCTCTATACGAATGGACTTCTAAGGTCCGTTCGGTTTCGTAATGAATACGAGTTAAGTGTATAGAATTTCTTATCATCAAGAATATGAATGAAATGATTCGGTTACGTGTAAAAATACGACTGAATATGTCACTAATGGATGTATTGGAGTAATAGTTGTCCGCCTTGACTTTTCGATGTAATCACTATTGATTCTCCTAAATTTAAGGGATTTGAATATAATCGTTTGAAATCTGTGAGATTTGGATTCCGGTAATTAAGGAATTTGAGATTTTCTTTGATTAAATGCGGTGAATTGCCTCGATTGTTGTGCTTGGAATTTTGCTATAAATTAACTTCTTCTGTTTCATTATCTTCACCACTTCTATATTTTCTTCCTCAATTTATACTTCCAAAATATTTAGGAAATGCTTAATCCAGTTCTGATTATTGTTATTATATTGACCATATATACAGTCATTCTTCTTTTTCTTTTACCACCAGAGGAATTTGTTTTCTTCTACTATTCCCTTGGGGTTATAATGTTTTTAATTCTCCCGTGTCTTTACGTTGCAATACGTATTGATATGCACGGTTTGTAATTTATGTGTTGTTATCGGGCTTTATATTTTCCCTTATATGTCGGAGCTCTATGCTCTTGTTTTCTCTTCTCAACTTTAAGTAAAGCGAGTAATGGTCCAGAATTCGTAGGTATGAAGTTTCGAATGAACATAATTAATGTTCTAAGAAAGCAATTGTAATAGCACGATCTTGATTTGTCAAATTACTAGAATATCCGGAAAAGACCGAATCATCAAGAAATATATTTCCTTGATATGTTTAGAGGTTAAATAGAATGAAAGAGTTATGTAACATGGTTCATGATGATTGTAAGGTCTGTGAATCATCATCTTCCATTAGAAATTCAGCATGACTTCGGAGCAAGATATTCTCTAAAGATATCATCGGATCCAGAATTACCTGGATTCTTTGAAAATAAGGTTTGGTCCTTGTATTTGTCCTTGGTCTCCTTCATGGTTAGCTCAATCCGTTTTTCAGTTCCAAATCTGAACTTTTTCAATACGTTATTCTTTATCATCAAACTTTTGGCCATTAAGACCATCTATAGCTTTTGCTGCTTCGTCAGCATTCTCAAGGTTAACGAATCTGAATCATTGGTTATCAATCCGAGATGGTTTCAAGAGATTTTATTTTTAGATGATTAAACGCTGATTGTAATCGTTAACGGATCTAATGGTTGACGAATATGCGTTTTTGATTTCAAAAGTAATGAATGAAAATTTCGATGGTTTGATGTGATAATTCATCATAGAATACAAATGAATATAATTCATGAATGTAGTGATCTTTAGGAAGATAACACTTGCTAAAGCTTTACTTAGATTCCGATACGTCAAAATCAGAATATGTAGTAGTTGTTCTTTAGTGAACGGATACACATATCTTGTGAGTGTAATTAGTATAGTTACTGATTATTGAATCAGAATTTGAAGAATGTATAATGTAACATATTAATGTGATATATAAATATTTCTCGGGTTTTACCTACTCGTTAAATATTTTTACAATTTACAGTTTGTACAGAAGGGTTTTTAATTACAATCTTTATGAAGATATATATTCGTATATATTCTTCAGGTGTAATCATGGATTTAATGAGTTAATATAATATTAAACTCATTTGATTTACGGTTGAAGATAATCTCCAAAGCCTTAGAGATTTCATAATTGTCGCGAAATATTTCGCTAATGAAGTTATGAATCAATACTTCATCGTTCATTGTTTATTGATATACCTCGGTATATGATATTGATGCTCGTGGAGTTCTTGTGAAATTTACAAGGCACGGATAATGTTTTCTAGAAAGTTTCGAGTACATCGAAAATAGAAGTGAAAAATCAAATATGTATTTGAATAATACACTTAGTTTATTATGAAATGGAGTTTATTGTGCTGAAGCTGTGATTAATGATTGTTAAGTCATTAACGAAGGATGTACATCATAGCATATTAATGATATGATTTAATCAAGTAGTACATACTAGTTAAGATTCACACGTAATAGCTTAGTACGAAAAGATTTATTATTGTTCCAAACCATATATATATATAAAGTATACATATATAATTTTTTTTTTCAGGAAGAATGAGTCAATACATCTTAACTCACAATTACTAATATTCCTTGGTATCTATGGGGCGTATGATGTTGATATCTGAAGTACCGAGTGTGATGTTGAGGTGTGGGATGCGGATGTTGTTGTTGGTGAAGCTGATGCTGTTGGTGGTGATGTTGATGGTACTGGTGGTGCTGGTTATGCTGCTGGTGCTACTGATGCTCTTAGATTTTGCACCATATTCTCTAGTGCCACTACTCGAGCGCGAAGCTCGTTGACTTCTTCTACTATTCCGGGATGATTGGCGGTTCGGACAAGTGGATGAATAAGTTCTAGAATTCTGGATATTAGATATTCGTGGAGGGATATCCTGGAAATGAGGGTGAAAATGGTGTTCCGGATTGGTTCGCCGGTAAGTGCTTCAGGTTCTTCACCAAGAGGTGAATTCGATTGGTGGAAGGGATCACCTTCTTCTTGTCTCCATTGATTGAGTCGACTACGAACCCATCCCCAATTCATCCATAATTGATGATGACTAATTGGTTCGTTCGTTCCGGTTATGCTGCCATTGGAGCTAGAGGAGTTCGAGGAATCAAGTGAGAAATCCATTTTATATGATTGGATAAAGGGTTTTTTGTTATGAATGGGTGTTGAATACTGAATGATATATTCGTCTCCTCGATATACGTATATATAGCAAAAAGATTTCCGTATTTTACGGAGGAAATTTAGGAAAAGTTTTTAGACAAAGTCTATTGGATAGATATGATAAGATATGATTTGTCTATACTCCATTTACGCAATAATTGCAGTAAGATGTCGGTGGATCAAAAATGATAAGCGGTGAGAAGTAGTGATCGGTCGCGACTAGTAGTGAGAGGCAGCGTTGAGTAGTAGTAAGCAACGAAAAATAGCAAGGAGTGGTGGTATAAGATGATGAGTATGTCCAGGCAGTGTCTTCGTAGTGCCAAGTCGAAATCAGGGGTGACGGACAGTGTCGGGTAGCTACGAATTGTGACGTGATTACACGCTCCTTATAGGTTATAATAACAATTAAATAGTACAATGTAAATTTCTACTCATATTTGAAATTAAACAGTTTATGTTCTAAACGGTATTTATCCAAGTAACATACTTGACTCGCTCCCAATTCCTTATTTTGCGATGTCGGAACTTCTATATGAGTTACCGTAATGTAATCCCGGTCATTATATTACGCTATCTCATATTTCCATTCGACATCACTCCATAAGTTCAAGATGGCGTAATCAACTTAATTTATTTAAATCTCACGTTGCGTGTATGTATGTGTTTTGTAGTATGGTGTTCATTTCAAGTCCATATCATATGAGTGTAAGGTGTATATGTACGTGATGTAATGTGTAGCCCTACATGTAGTATAGTGACACATACAGTGTAAGTACGATGCATAAAAGTCGTCCAAGACACACGGCTATAGACTAGACTTCACTAATGCGCCCTACGGTTAGACACACTAATGTATCCTAGTTCTCTATAGCCAAAGCTCTGATACCATATGTAACACCCCGTCGAAAATCGCTTTAACAGAATGTTAACTCTGGTCCCAGTGCTTGGCTTGACTTCTACTTAACAGCAATATTCTACAGCGGAAGCAATTAATACCTGAGAATAAAACACGCAAAACGGATCAACAACAATGTTGAGTGAATCTACAGGTTTTAGGTAAACAATACAGTATGTTTAAGAAATACATTTCGAAAACGGTTATTAGTGGAAGACCACCAAGGTTCAATGTTAAAAGTTAGACAACTCCGTGTCCCATTTCAAAAGTTTGTTGACACTACCATGTCAAGTTTCAATCATTTGTAGACAATACCATGTCAAGTTTCAAATATTCGTAGACAATACTATGTCAAGTTTTATCTCATTTGTTCGTAAACCACAGTTTTAAATAACGTTGTATAGTATCTGAAGAACAGTTATCAGAAATATAGTTTAGTTTCCTTGACCACACGATTTTACAAGTACAACTCCAAGTTGCGAAACGTTTGCATAATCTATGAGCACCTGAATACTAGCAATGACCCAAGTATAGAATCCACTATACCTGCCTTTACCTCATAAAAATGTTATACACTTGTACGAATGTATTATGTTCAAAATAAATGCACCACAGTTTTTATAGCGGGTGAGGTTGTCAACCTAACGGATCCGTCCATCTAAATTGTGCCTACACCGATGGTATTTAAAGTATTCAAGCTAGAGGCTTTGTGTACAAACTCAATATGCATATATAGTACTCGTGTCAATACAAAAGCATTTAAAAATGTAAGTATAACAGCGTGTATTCTCATCTCTGAAAACATGTAAAAAGCGGGACTGTAGACTCACCTTTGAATAAACCTCGGATTGAAAAGTGGACAATTTACTTGTACGGTTTATAGCCGAGTAATGAAACCTAAGTATATGTATTTAGGTTGGTCAATAAATATGTCTTAAACAAGTGTGGTTTCATAGTATAAGTTGTCTTATTGCTCGAATCGACGCGTTTCAAAGTAGAAGTCAACAAACAGTCAACTAATTCATGCAAGTCAAACAAAGTCAACCGAAGTCAAACCAAAAGTCAAACTTGGTCAAAGTAGTCAACTAAATTCAACATCAGTAGGTTCATGTCAAATGTTGGTCAACATGTCAAACCTAAGTCAAACAACACGTTTTAGATCATAATTGGTCAATTTCACAATTTTAGTTTATCGTTGTGCACAAAGTTCATGTACATGTAGCAAACTTAGCATATTATATCATAGTACAAAATTCAAGTAAACATGGAAAACTCCAGATCATAAGTATACTCAAAATCGATTCCAAAAAGCCTGGCCAGGGTCTCATACGATAATTAAAAGTCAGGAATCAGAAGGGATACATTTATGGTTTGCCAAGTCAGTTTCTGACCGCGTACTGATTTCGTTTTGGCTATAACCGGAGCTAGGAACATGAAATTGATACAAGAACAGTGGCCATGGTTCAAGGACAAATAAAACTAACACATATAAAAAGTTGAGCAATTTTTGTTTAGCCAATTTGTACAGTTTATTCATGCAATTTGAATGTTCAGTTTTCAGCTCAATTCAGAATTTACATAATGTGTGGCCCTATTGTACCCAGTGTATAAGGTTTCAGAGATTGACATTAACTAACTATATGTCACATATCATGTTAAGATTCATTTTCCAGAAGCATACATGCTAATTCAATAAACACAAACCACAGAGTATAAAACAGGGAGCAAGTTGCTGTTTCGATTCTAGTTTAGTTAGTCACATTCGTACGCAATTATCCGAAGATATAGATACAATTTGACTATGATATCTACATGAAAAGTGAATTACTTTTTCTTTAAATTTCAAATATGCAAAGCTTTAATCTCAGAAGTTAATATATTTTATCATACAAGGCTGTTTTCATGCAAGTGCTGTATAAATCCACTTTTTCACTAAATCATGCATATCTTAAGTTATACATAAGCAAACAACATGATATCCTAGTGTAACCTGAGTGTTTTTAAATTACCTATCCAATGGTTTTAATTTCACAATCCAATTCGTGGTCTATCAAACCCAGAATTTCCGATCAATCACAAAAACACAACGTTAATTTTAATTGGTCATAACTTGATCATCCGGAAACGAAATCAAGTGATTCCAAAGCCTAAAGTTAATAGTTTTTCGAAAGCTAATCATCTAAACATGTTATAAGATCAGATCAAAAGTCAACTCTTATCAGATCCTAGAGAATAAAATTCGTTTTTCATGTAAACAATATCAATTGATCAAATTAAAGACACCAATCAACAATAACGCGTATACACTTGAGCAATTGACAACATAAACTATGAAACATCAATAAAATTAGATTTTTAATAATTTGGGTTTGAGAGATTTTACCACTAATCAAGCAATTACTTGTATCTACGCGTAGAGGAGAACGAGAGGAACACGAATCCGCAAGTGATTTAACGATCAAGCAATTGTGTGATGTTTAATTTGGGATTGAAGATGGTGATGATATGATGAAGATGAGGCTGAATGAGAGGAAAAAAAATGGAACATGTTCTCTTATTATTTAGAATTTAAGGGAATGTAGTTAGTTGCCTAAAAACTAAAAGTCAACAAACATGTGCCTAAACTAATAGTCAACATGTATTGGCTACTCATGGGACCAAGGATGATGAGGTATGAGGTCATGTCCATGTGGCCTCGGGCTCGTTTTGTGTAAAAGCTCGTTCGCGCGTGGTTCGTTTCGAGTGCCATTAACCGTACCGAATCTCCGGAACGTTAACTAGTCGTTGAAACAAAATCACCGTGTTTAATTCATTAAGTAAATAATAAATTAAATTTCTTTCATAAGTTCAATAATTATTAAGAATAATTATTCTATCGTTTTTCGGAGTTCCGTTAACTGAAAAGTTTTCTAGGCGACTAACTTTAATCGTATCGTTTCTAGTTTAATTCGTCAACCGAATTAAGTTCACTAATTAATATAACATATCAATTCAAGTAATCCACTAAGGATCAAGTACGCATTTAATTACTTTAAATACGAAAAAGTTTCACGTAGCCACTGTTAACTATTCTGGAAAAAAAATTGGCGTATGAAAATTGTATGATTTAACTAACGATCGTCAAGTATTTAACGGAAGTTTTAACGGAAAAACTCTGGTTGTTACAGCTTACAATTACATCCTCGTTCAGTTTCATCAACAATTCTACTCGTATGCACCCGTATTCGTACTCGTACAATACACAGCTTTTAGATGTATGTACTATTGGTATATACACTCCAATGATCAGCTCTTAGCAGCCCATGTGAGTCACCTAACACATGTGGGAACCATCATTTGGCAACTAGCATGAAATATCTCATAAAATTACAAAAATATGAGTAATCATTCATGACTTATTTACATGAAAACAAAATTACATATCCTTTATATCTAATCCATACACCAACGACCAAAAACACCTACAAACACTTTCATTCTTTAATTTTCTTCATCTAATTGATCTCTCTCAAGTTCTATCTTCAAGTTCTAAGTGTTCTTCATAAATTCCAAAAGTTCTAGTTTCATAAAATCAAGAATACTTCCAAGATTGCAAGTTTACTTCCAAGTTTTCTAAATCCATTCCAAGTAATCATCCAAGATCAAGAAACCTTTGTTACTTGCAGTAGGTTATCTTTCTAATACAAGGTAATAATCATATTCAAACTTTAATTAAATTTCTATAACTATAACAATCTTATTTCGAGTGGAAATCTTACTTGAAATTGTTTTCGTGCCATGATTCTGCTTCAAGAACTTTCAATCCATCCAAGGATCCTTTGAAGCTAGATCTATTTTTCTCATTTCCAGTAGGTTTATCCAAGGAACTTGAGGTAGTAATGATGTTCATAACATCATTCGATTCATACATATAAAGCTATCTTATTCGAAGGTTTAAACTTGTAATCTCTAGAACATAGTTTAGTTAATTCTAAACTTGTTCGCAAATAAAAGTTAATCCTTCCAACTTGACTTTTAAAATCAACTAAACACATGTTCTATATCTATATGATATGCTAACTTAATGATTTAAAACCTGGAAACACGAAAAACACCTTAAAATCGGATTTACGCCGTCGTAGTAACACCGCGGGCTGTTTTGGGTTAGTTAATTAAAAACTATGATAAACTTTGATTTAAAAGTTGTTAATCTGGGAAAATGATTTTTATTATAAACATGAAACTATATCCAAAAATTATGGTTAAACTCAAAGTGGAAGTATGTTTTCTAAAATGGTCATCTAGACGTCGTTCTTTCGACTGAAATGACTACCTTTACAAAAACGACTTGTAACTTATTTTTCCGACTATAAACCTATACTTTTTCTGTTTAGATTCATAAAATAGAGTTCAATATGAAACCATAGCAATTTGATTCACTCAAAACGGATTTAAAATGAAGAAGTTATGGGTAAAACAAGATTGGATAATTTTTCTCATTTTAGCTACGTGAAAATTTGTAACAAATCTATTCCAACCATAACTTAATCAACTTGTATTGTATATTATGTAATCTTGAGATACCATAGACACGTATACAATGTTTCGACCTATCATGTCGACACATCTATATATATTTCGGAACAACCATAGACACTCTATATGTGAATGTTGGAGTTAGCTATACAGGGTTGAGGTTGATTCCAAAATATATATAGTTTGAGTTGTGATCAATACTGAGATACGTATACACTGGGTCGTGGATTGATTCAAGATAATATTTATCGATTTATTTCTGTACATCTAACTGTGGACAACTAGTTGTAGGTTACTAACGAGGACAGCTGACTTAATAAACTTAAAACATCAAAATATATTAAAAGTGTTGTAAATATATTTTGAACATACTTTAATATACATGTATATATTGTTATAGGTTCGTGAATCAACAGTGGCCAAGTCTTACTTCTCGACGAAGTAAAAATCTGTGAAAGTGAGTTATAGTCCCACTTTTAAAATCTAATATTTTTGGGATGAGAATACATGCAGGTTTTATAAATGATTTACAAAATAGACACAAGTACATTGAAACTACATTCTATGGTTGAATGATCGAAATCGAATATGCCCCTTTTTATTAAGTCTGGTAATCTAAGAATTAGGGAACAGACACCCTAATTGACGCGAACTCTAAAGATAGATCTATTGGGCCTAACAAACCCCATCCAAAGTATCGGATGCTTTAGTACTTCGAAATTTATATCATATCCGAAGGGTGTCCCGGAATGATGGGGATATTTTTATATATGCATCTTGTTAATGTCGGTTACCAGGTGTTCACCATATGAATGATTTTTATCTCTATGTATGGGATGTGTATTGAAATATGAAATCTTGTGGTCTATTGTTACGATTTGATATATATAGGTTAAACCTATAACTCACCAACATTTTTGTTGACGTTTAAAGCATGTTTATTCTCAGGTGAATACTAAGAGCTTCCGCTGTTGCATACTAAAATAAGGACAAGATTTGGAGTCCATGTTTGTATGATATTGTGTAAAAACTGCATTCAAGAAACTGATTTCGATGTAACATATTTGTATTGTAAACCATTATGTAATGGTCGTGTGTAAACAGGATATTTTAGATTATCATTATTTGATAATCTACGTAAAGCTTTTTAAACCTTTATTTATGAAATAAAGGTTATGGTTTGTTTTAAAAATGAATGCAGTCTTTGAAAAAACGTCTCATAGAGAGGTCAAAACCTCGCAACGAAATCAATTAATATGGAACATTTTTAATCAATAAGAACGGGACATTTCAGTTGGTATCCGAGCATTGGTCTTAGAGAACCAGAAAATTTGCATTAGTATGTCTTATCGATTTTGTTAGGATGCATTAGTGAGTCTGGACTTCGACCGTGTTTTCTTTAAAAATGATTGCTTAACATTTTTGTTGGAAACTATATATTATTAACATGTATATATTATGTGATATATTAATCTCTTAACATGTTTGATATTGTGTGATAGATGTCTACCTCTAGCACAAATCCCATTGACTCACCTAATAATAACGAAGAGTCGAATATATATTGGACTGATTCACAAGTTCCCGAAGAAGAACCGGAAGAAGAATCAGAACCGGAAGAAGAATCAGAAACAGAAGAGGAGGAACCGGAGGAGGAAATAGAACCGGTGGGGGAAATAATAAAATGGTTAAGTAAAAGAAAATCCTCAACCAACCGACTAAGGTTAATTATGGTCAATGGTGTTTCCGCCAAGGAAGCAAAATATTGGGAGGATTACCAATTCTCCGATGAATCGGATTCCGATGATGTTATAGAAATTACCCCAACTGAATTTAAAAAGGCAAAAGAAAATAATAAGGGAAAGGGCATAAAAATAGAGAAATCTAATTCCAACCCCGATGAACTTTATATGTATCGTCAACCCCCGAAGCCCTTAAGTTGTAACAATGACCCGGGAACCTCTAAACCACCAGGCTTTTCTAAACCGTTGTGGAAAACGACAGCTCGTATTAGGGGAACATCATATATCCCTAGAAACATGGCAAAACGAACCGAAACCGAAGAAGAAGAAACGAGCGAGTCGGAATAAGATAGTTGTATTCGTGTGGTGTAATATATGTAATATAGTGTGCTTATGCTTTATGATATATGTAAAAATTGCTTGTATTAATAAGTATTTTTTTGTTATGAAACTAACTCTTGTCTATTTTACAGTATAAAAACACAAAATGGATAGACAACCCAATATTTTAAGACACCTACCCGGAGACATGATTGATGAAATCTTGTCTAGAGTCGGTCAGAATTCTTCGACACAACTATTTACGGCGAAATCAGTTTGTAAGACATTCGAAGAACGTTCCAAGAATGTCTTGGTTTATAAGAGACTTTCGTTTGAAAGATGGGGGATATCACATTGGGAAACCCATAAGTTACGATGTGTTTACTTTGACGCATATATTGCGCGGAACCCAAATGCTATTTTACGCAACGGGTTAAGAAATTATTTTGACTCAATGTATCCGAATATAGGACTTCATGATTTAGAAAAAGCGGCTAACATGCAACATAAAGAAGCATGCTATGCTTACGGGTTAGTAATGTTCGCTTCTCACCAAAGTGAGAAAAAGAACATCGGGCTACAGCTATTAAACAAAACGTTCCCACAAGTGACGGAGTCAGTAATTGGGGTAAGAAATGAGGTTTTTAGGATATTACGAGACTGTTGGTCATTACGTAACCCTCGTCCCTTTGACGAAGTTACAACACGCTGTCTTATCTACGGCCATAATGGTTATGTTCCACAAGACCAAGGATGGGAAGTAGTCCTAGTAAAACCAGAATGCATGACTTGTTTCTGGACGTATGAATTACGTGTCTTTATTGCCTTTGCTGAACAACTTGTGTACTAGCTAGAATTATCTTGACAACTATCTTGTATCAAAGTTATTGTGTGCTATATTTCATGCTTTATGTAAAATAAGCGGTATTGTAAGTTTGTAAAATATTGTATAAAAGTTTGAACGCGAAATATTATTATAATCAGTTTTTCATATAGAATTGTAGTAGTTGAATTGTATATTAGCTACTAAGTATGAACTTAACGGGTAGGTACTACCCGAATTTAAACTTATAAAACGCTAATATGAAGAAAAAACTTTTATAAATGAGTTCATATTATGCTACGAAATACTATTAACTACTCTTAATATTCTGTATGATTAACTTGTTCCATTTGACTATTTTGAAGGAAATGGCACCGACTACTCGACACACCGTGAATATGAATGAAGAGGAATTCCGTACTTTTCTAGCTTTAAACATAGCCGCAGTACAGGCTGCGCTACATACCAACAATAACCTTGGATCTAGCAGTACAGGAAATCGTATAGGATGCACCTACAAAGAATTCACTGCCTGCAAACCTTTGGAATTTGATGGAACCGAAGGACCGATCGGATTGAAACGGTGGACCGAGAAGGTCGAATCGGTGTTTGCCATAAGTAAGTGTACTGAAGAGGACAAAGTGAAGTACGCTACGCATACCTTCACAGGTTCTGCGTTAACATGGTGGAATACCTATCTAGAGCAAGTGGGACAAGATGATGCGTACGCACTACCGTGGTCAGCATTCAAGCACTTGATGAACGAGAAGTACCGTCCCAGAACTGAGGTCAATAAGCTCAAGACAGAACTTAGAGGGTTATGAACCCAAGGATTTGATATTACCACGTACGAAAGACGATTCACAGAATTGTGCCTATTGTGTCCGGGAGCGTTCGAAGATGAGGAAGAGAAGATCGACGCGTTTGTGAAAGGATTACCGGAAAGAATCCAAGAAGATATAAGTTCACACGAGCCCGCCTCCATACAACAGGCATGTAGAATGGCTCACAAACTAGTGAACCAGATTGAGGAAAGAATTAAAGAACAGACGGCTGAAGAGGCCAATGTAAAGCAAGTCAAAAGAAAGTGGGAGGAAAACGGTGATAAGAATCACCAATACAACAACAACAGCAATTACAATAATAATCGCAACAATTATCCCAACAATCGCAACATCAATCGCAACTACAACAAATGGCCCAACAACAACAACAACAACAACAACAACAACAACAGCAACTACAACAATCATCCTAACAACAATAACAACCACAACAACAACAACAATCAGAAGCAGCTATGCCAAAGGTGTGAAAAGTATCACTCGGGGTTCTGCACCAAATTTTGCAACAAGTGTAAAAGAAATGGTCATAGCACGGCGAAGTGTGAGGTCTACGGACCAGGGATTAACAGAACGAAAGGAACAAATGGTGTCGGAACGAGTAATGGCAGAGCAAGTAGTGTCGGATCAAGTTATGCCAATGTAGTTTGTTATAAATGTGGAAAACCGGGCCACATTATTAGAAATTGCCCGAACCAGGAGAACACGAATGGACAAGGCCGCGGAAGAGTTTTCAATATTAATGCAGCAGAGGCACAGGAAGACCCGGAGCTTGTTACGGGTACGTTTCTTATTGACAATAAATCTGCTTACGTTTTATTTGATTCGGGTGCGGATAGAAGCTATATGAGTAGAGATTTTTGTGCTAAATTAAGTTGTCCATTGACGCCATTGGATAGTAAATTTTTACTCGAATTAGCAAACGGTAAATTAATTTCCGCAGATAATATATGCCGGAATCGAGAAATTAAACTGGGTAGCGAAATATTTAAGATTGATTTGATACCAGTAGAGTTAGGGAGTTTTGATGTAATAGTTGGCATGGACTGGCTGAAGAAGGTGAAAGCAGAGATCGTATGTTATAAAAATGCAATTCGCATTGTACGAGAAGAATGAGAACCCTTAATGGTGTACGGAGAAAAGGGCAACACGAAGCTACATCTTATTAGTAATTTGAAGGCACAAAAACTAATAAGAAAAGGCTGCTATGCTGTTCTAGCACACGTCGAGAAAGTACAAACTGAAGAAAAGAGCATCAATGATGTTTCCATTGCAAAAGAATTTCCCGATGTATTTCCGAAAGAATTACCTGGATTACCCCCACATCGATCCGTTGAATTTCAAATAGATCTTGTACCAGGACCTGCACCAATAGCTCGTGCTCCTTACAGAGTCGCACCCAGCGAGATGAAAGAACTGCAAAGCTAACTGCAAGAACTATTAGAACGTGGTTTCATTCGACCAAGCACATCACCATGGGGAGCTCCTGTTTTGTTTGTCAAGAAGAATAAGAATGTCTTTGAAACTATTGAGAATCTTCGTGAGTCGGAAAAGACTTCTTCCGAATCACAATTCGAGATGTCCAGAATTTCTGAATCGAAGCACATAAGCACATAACACAAATGATATCTATAAAGTTATATAAGTAATAACTCACGTAGGAATGTCGGGAATTTCAAAAGTCCTGAATGACGCTTCCTGGATTTTCAGTAACCGGGGTGTTGAAAATGAACTCGCTTGAGCATGAGAAGGCTTGTAATCAAAAGGAGAAATACTTTCTCACTGATAGTAATAATAATATTATATTAATGTCAGAATATGCACATAATCATATATAAGTATAACGACACGGTTCTAGACTAGATCACTAATGTATCCTAACGGTCCAGGTTAGACACATTAATGCACCTAATTCCCTAGAACCAACGCTCTGATACCACTTGTAACGACCCGCCAAAATCGCTATTGACGCGGCACGTTATCTACGGTCCACAGCGAGGTTTTGCCCTCTATATGATACGTTTTGATAAACATTGCATTCATTTTTAATGACATACTTTCTATACATAGAAAGTTTACCAAAAATGTAGACATTTCTCAAATATATATGTCAACTTATACAAAATAACTAAATTGTCAAATTATTTAATAATAGATAATAACAATAATTTTTGAATGCAATCTTTTTGAAAATATGGCATGAAAGACTCCATGCAGCACCTTGAGCAAATAACAAGCAGACAACGGAAGCACTTTAACACCTGAGAATAAACATGCTAAAAGTGTCAACACAAAGGTTGGTGAGTTCATAGTTTTAATATTGCGCATAATCTGTATATAAAGGTGGATCACAAGATTTCAGTTATTTCATCCAAAACGTTTATTAAAATATTCTACAAAATTGAGCACTCTGGTAACTAAACTTTAACGTCTATATAATAAGTACCCCTGTTTTAACATACATGCAACCAACATGTACAATACACGCAATCCAACATGTACTAAACTCAAATAGCATACGTCTGTTTTATAGTTCAGGCTAGGGTTTCTATACCTGGAACAGACGGGGATGTCAAGCCCTATGGATCCATATATAACTACTCGCGCCCACCAGTTCTTATAACCGGCAGTTACTAATTACCAAAGCTAAGGGATTTTCGGTTCAAACTCGGTGTAGAATTTAGTATGTACTTGTATCCATTGCGTTTAAAATAAAGTGCATGTATTCTCAGCCCAAAAATATAGATTGCAAAAGCAATTAAAAAGGGAGCAAATGAAACTCACCTGATAACTTCTGAAATAAATCATAGAGATGTGACCGAATATCGGAATGCAAGTAACTGTAGACCTCAACCTAGAGAACATATGTTGGTCAATAAGTGTCTAATAAGCTAGGTTGGTCCATAGGGTAAGTATAGTCCTATTGCTCAAGTCCGACTCATAAATTTAGCAAAAGTCAACAAAAGTCAACGCAAGTCAAAGTAAGTCAAACGCAATTCAAACATAGTCAACATGGTTAACACAAGTTAACAATCTCATAATATTACACAAGTTGGTCAAATAGTCAAACATAGGTCAAACTTAAGTTATTCATTTTTACTTAGAAAAAAATATTATTTACATATATGTATTTTTAGGTATTTTGTAGCTGATTCTGGGTCCCACTAAATTTGATATCATACCTTAGGTCGTGACCATTGGAAAGTATGTCATCCCACCTTTCTATAGACAGTTTATTTGACAAAAATGGAGTTACGGTTTGAAAGTTATGGCATCGCGAAAACAGCCTCCCGAAACATAAACTGCTGATAAAATGCTAAGTGTTCAAAATAAGCAACAATTAACCATTTTCATGCTTGTTTTAAACCTGTTTAGCCTCAACAAAATCATACCTATAATATATCGTTTTAAAGCTTGTCGTAAATACTTTCAATACCAAATAATAGTTTTTATCCAAACTTAACTGATTTCAAATTACAAGTCCACAAAGTAGGCCCAAGAGTCATTTTTGACACTTAACCAAGACTAAAAGTCAGCCCCAACATCTTGTTTTCATGCTCGTTTTAAACTAGTTTTGACTCGACAAAAATCATACATATCTTATATCATTTTGAAGCATCTCATATCTAATTTCTGACCCAATTAATAGCTTTCACCATAACTTAATCATTTACAATTTACGAGCCTACAAAGTGAGCACGAGAGTCATTTTGACACTTTCACTAAAATAATAAAAAAAATTCCATTGACAACTCAAATTCCAAACTATAATACTTGAGCATGTAAAAATCATGTCATAAGTTTAAAAATGATATTTTAGACGTGTTACATACCTTTGATCCTCAAAATTTCGCATATTGGTCAAAGTAGACACGTATGACCCAAATGGGTCATAAATACCCATTTTGACCAAAACATGCCAAAACTCATTTTTAAAACATTACAATCTTCAAACTTACTTAAATTGATATATCGGACGTGTCCAAGTTGACCGTTTCCCATTTTGACATTTTTAGGCTTAAACGGGTCAAATGTCCAAACGGACGGTTTAAATTACATGGTTTATACTTATACAAAATTACCACTTTAGAACACACCACACTATATGAAATAGTTAATATAAGTGTATTAAGTTTATAACAAAAAGTCTCAAGTATCTAATATTGGTCATTATTTTTATAACACGAAATACCTGCAAAAACACAAGTTTAAAACGCGGTTTACAGCAGCAACTTCTGTGATTTTTAGAAAAATCATCGCAACTCCAAATCAGTCACCGCCAATTGGAGATGTGGCAATTTTAAGTAAAGAATCTACAGAAAAATTCCCATAACCTGGTACGACCCAGATCAGACCCAATTACAGAAAACGTTAACAGTGGTTCGTGCAGTTTTCAGAATTCAAACAGCATTTTTATTAAAATGTACCAAACTTTGAACGAGCGTATAGGGTTCAAGAAAAATCGAAATGACCCGATTCTTGAGTCTAAATTCAATAGATTTTCAACGTCTACAATCCTATCAAGCCAGGTTTTTAATTACACCTCGTTAACCATGTCAAAAACGTACTTTTTCAGCCTATCCGAAATGTACCTTATTCTAATCCTAACTTTTGACTCACAAATCGAATCCGCGCGATATCTAAATGAAAACTTAATAATTTTTCAAGCTCTTTTCAAATATCATCATGTCAAGAACAGATTGTAAACTCAAATTTTCCAGAATCTCAATTTCAAAAACGAATTTTCAAACCGAATTCAATTAATCATAACTTTTTATCTAGAAATCGAATTCATGCAATATATATATGAAAAATTAACTATTTTTCAAGAGCTATTCAATTATATAACTTTTGTATACTGATTATAACATATTCATATCAGTATCATACAATATAAAAATGGGATTTAACAATAATTCATCAAACGATCATATTATCGACTAAAATCAAGCATACAAACATGGACTTGAGCACTAGACACTATATCCACCCTAATATGTAACAAAAACATGAAAACCCAAAATTTAGAGTTTTTGAAACTTACTCTAATCAAGAAATTGTTGGTATAGATGTGTAGAGCTCTTCGAGAGGAATCCGAATATGTAAACAATTTTATGATCAATAGATTTCTTGAAGGTATTCTTGAGGATGAAAGATTGATGATGATGATGAATAGTAATGGGTGTTCTAAAGGAGGAAGAATGTGTGTACATGTGTGTCTGATGAAATGAATTTGGATCGGGTATATAATTAGATTAGGTAAGTCACGGGTTTTAATTAGGTAGTCACGGGTTATACTATAGAGTTACGGATTATAATTAAATTTTTATCCGCTAGCTAAAATCCAATGTATTTTATCTTAATATGATTCAAGAATTGGTTAATTTTATATTTATAAAAATTATATATATCTATATTGTTTGAAATCTTTTAAACTCTTGACGTCATACCTAGTTTGTGTGTTTCATTAAATACTTATTTATTATATTTTACATTAAATAAATATTTGTCCTTTATTGAAACATGAATGTTTAAACTAATTTTTCTCAAGTTTAATTTAAGAATATCCTAATTAATTAAAATGATTTTTAAAACTTAATTATTATATAAATTATTATTTAAAATAAGTATTCATACGTTTCGTCGTCTGAAAAGACATTTTTCCTGGTTTCACTAACCGTAGTGTTTTAAAAAAATATTAAAAAGTAGTATAAAAATTTCTTACAACCTGGATCTAAATTGTAACTAGAAATAGATACGAATCTAGTGATGTTGAAATTCAATTTAATCATTTATCAGTTTATTATATATATATATATATATATATATATATATATATATATATATATATATATATATATATTTAAAGTATTTATATATCTTTTATAAGTTAGTAGTTTCAATTTTTAACTTTATTATTACTAATCTTCAAAATTTTCTAGTGATAAATTAACACATATCAAAAGTAGTCTGTTCTTAAATATATAAAAAAAAAAATTAGCTTGGAAAAATCATTGAATTTAATAAATGGTTGTTAAGTTTTTAACTGAAAAAGTCGGGTTATTACATTACCTACCCGTTAAAGAAAATTTCGTCCCGAAATTTTGTGTGGTGCGATTAAACGGTAAAAACAAGTGAGGATAGAAATGTTCGTATAGATTAAGTATGGAAGTTGGGTAAAACGGGATCATATTCCTTTGATGACGTATACCTTTGAATAAACTGCTCGGAGTGCAAATATGATATGACAAAGATGAGAAGGAAATTACGTGTGATTAAAATGATGTCACATATAGAGTATCAGTATATTCAGATGTCAGTAGAGAAAATAAAGGGATCATGTAACATGGTACATGGTGAAGGTAAGGTTGATCAAGTTTTACCCCCATCACGTTCCATTAGAACTTCCGCATGACTTACTGTAATATAATAACGTCGATCAACTGTCATTATATTACACTAACTCATGCTTCCATTACAACACTACTCCAAAATATTTATGGATATAAAACAAGTGTCGTTTTCCAGAATTTATAAATCAAAATAATTTCAAAAAGGGGTGTACTAAAAATAGTACGAGAATATAATATTTATTAATAATATTGAAAGGGTAATGACGTAAGAATGTCTTTGAAACTATTGAGAATCTTCGTGAGTCGGAAAAGACTTCTTCCGAATCACAATTCGAGATGTCCAGAATTTCTGAATCGAATCACATAAGCACATAACACAAATGATATCTATAAAGTTATATAAGTAATAACTCACGTAGGAATGTCGGGAATTTCAAAAGTCCTGAATGACGCTTCCTGGATTTTCAGTAACCGGGGTGTTGAAAATGAACTCGCTTGAGCATGAGAAGGCTTGTAATCAAAAGGAGAAATACTTTCTCACTGATAGTAATAATAATATTATATTAATGTCAGAATATGCACATAATCATATATAAGTATAACGACACGGTTCTAGACTAGATCACTAATGTATCCTAACGGTCCAGGTTAGACACATTAATGCACCTAATTCCCTAGAACCAACGCTCTGATACCACTTGTAACGACCCGCCAAAATCGCTATTGACGCGGCACGTTATCTACGGTCCACAGCGAGGTTTTGCCCTCTATATGATACGTTTTGATAAACATTGCATTCATTTTTAATGACATACTTTCTATACATAGAAAGTTTACCAAAAATGTAGACATTTCTCAAATATATATGTCAACTTATACAAAATAACTAAATTGTCAAATTATTTAATAATAGATAATAACAATAATTTTTGAATGCAATCTTTTTGAAAATATGGCATGAAAGACTCCATGCAGCACCTTGAGCAGATAACAAGCAGACAACGGAAGCACTTTAACACCTGAGAATAAACATGCTAAAAGTGTCAACACAAAGGTTGGTGAGTTCATAGTTTTAATATTGCGCATAATCTGTATATAAAGGTGGATCACAAGATTTCAGTTATTTCATCCAAAACGTTTATTAAAATATTCTACAAAATTGAGCACTCTGGTAACTAAACTTTAACGTCTATATAATAAGTACCCCTGTTTTAACATACATGCAACCAACATGTACAATACACGCAATCCAACATGTACTAAACTCAAATAGCATACGTCTGTTTTATAGTTCAGGCTAGGGTTTCTATACCTGGAACAGACGGGGATGTCAAGCCCTATGGATCCATATATAACTACTCGCGCCCACCAGTTCTTATAACCGGCAGTTACTAATTACCAAAGCTAAGGGATTTTCGGTTCAAACTCGGTGTAGAATTTAGTATATACTTGTATCCATTGCGTTTAAAATAAAGTGCATGTATTCTCAGCCCAAAAATATAGATTGCAAAAGCAATTAAAAAGGGAGCAAATGAAACTCACCTGATAACTTCTGAAATAAATCATAGAGATGTGACCGAATATCGGAATGCAAGTAACTGTAGACCTCAACCTAGAGAACATATGTTGGTCAATAAGTGTCTAATAAGCTAGGTTGGTCCATAGGGTAAGTATAGTCCTATTGCTCAAGTCCGACTCATAAATTTAGCAAAAGTCAACAAAAGTCAACGCAAGTCAAAGTAAGTCAAACGCAAGTCAAACGCAATTCAAACATAGTCAACATGGTTAACACAAGTTAACAATATCATAATATTACACAAGTTGGTCAAATAGTCAAACATAGGTCAAACTTAAGTTATTCATTTTTACTTAGAAAAAAATATTATTTACATATATGTATTTTTAGGTATTTTGTAGCTGATTCTGGGTCCCACTAAATTTGATATCATACCTTAGGTCGTGACCATTGGAAAGTATGTCATCCCACCTTTCTATAGACAGTTTATTTGACAAAAATGGAGTTACGGTTTGAAAGTTATGGCATCGCGAAAACAGCCTCCCGAAACATAAACTGCTGATAAAATGCTAAGTGTTCAAAATAAGCAACAATTAACCATTTTCATGCTTGTTTTAAACCTGTTTAGCCTCAACAAAATCATACCTATAATATATCGTTTTAAAGCTTGTCGTAAATACTTTCAATACCAAATAATAGTTTTTATCCAAACTTAACTGATTTCAAATTACAAGTCCACAAAGTAGGCCCAAGAGTCATTTTTGACACTTAACCAAGACTAAAAGTCAGCCCCAACATCTTGTTTTCATGCTCGTTTTAAACTAGTTTTGACTCGACAAAAATCATACATATCTTATATCATTTTGAAGCATCTCATATCTAATTTCTGACCCAATTAATAGCTTTCACCATAACTTAATCATTTACAATTTACGAGCCTACAAAGTGAGCACGAGAGTCATTTTGACACTTTCACTAAAATAATAAAAAAAATTCCATTGACAACTCAAATTCCAAACTATAATACTTGAGCATGTAAAAATCATGTCATAAGTTTAAAAATGATATTTTAGACGTGTTACATACCTTTGATCCTCAAAATTTCGCATATTGGTCAAAGTAGACACGTATGACCCAAATGGGTCATAAATACCCATTTTGACCAAAACATGCCAAAACTCATTTTTAAAACATTACAATCTTCAAACTTACTTAAATTGATATATCGGACGTGTCCAAGTTGACCGTTTCCCATTTTGACATTTTTAGGCTTAAACGGGTCAAATGTCCAAACGGACGGTTTAAATTACATGGTTTATACTTATACAAAATTACCACTTTAGAACACACCACACTATATGAAATAGTTAATATAAGTGTATTAAGTTTATAACAAAAAGTCTCAAGTATCTAATATTGGTCATTATTTTTATAACACGAAATACCTGCAAAAACACAAGTTTAAAACGCGGTTTACAGCAGCAACTTCTGTGATTTTTAGAAAAATCATCGCAACTCCAAATCAGTCACCGCCAATTGGAGATGTGGCGATTTTAAGTAAAGAATCTACAGAAAAATTCTCATAACCTGGTACGACCCAGATCAGACCCAATTACAGAAAACGTTAACAGTGGTTCGTGCAGTTTTCAGAATTCAAACAGCATTTTTATTAAAATGTACCAAACTTTGAACGAGCGTATAGGGTTCAAGAAAAATCGAAATGACCCGATTCTTGAGTCTAAATTCAATAGCTTTTCAACGTCTACAATCCTATCAACCCAGGTTTTTCATTACACCTCGTTAACCATGTCAAAAACGTACTTTTTCAGCCTATCCGAAAGGTACCTTATTCTAATCCTAACTTTTGACTCACAAATCGAATCCGCGCGATATCTAAATGAAAACTAAATAATTTTTCAAGCTCTTTTCAAATATCATCATGTCAAGAACAGATTGTAAACTCAAATTTTCCAGAATCTCAATTTCAAAAACGAATTTTTAAACCGAATTCAATTAATCATAACTTTTTATCTAGAAATCGAATTCATGCAATATATATATGAAAAATTAACTATTTTTCAAGAGCTATTCAATTATATAACTTTTGTATACTGATTATAACATATTCATATCAGTATCATACAATATAAAAACGGGATTTAACAATAATTCATCAAACGATCATATTATCGACTAAAATCAAGCATACAAACATGGACTTGAGCACTAGACACTATATCCACCCTAATATGTAACAAAAACATGAAAACCCAAAATTTAGAGTTTTTGAAACTTACTCTAATCAAGAAATTGTTGGTATAGATGTGTAGAGCTCTTCGAGAGGAATCCGAATATGTAAACAATTTTATGATCAATAGATTTCTTGAAGGTATTCTTGAGGATGAAAGACTGATGATGATGATGAATAGTAATGGGTGTTCTAAAGGAGGAAGAATGTGTGTACATGTGTGTCTGATGAAATGAATTTGGATCGGGTATATAATTAGATTAGGTAAGTCACGGGTTTTAATTAGGTAGTCACGGGTTATACTATAGAGTCACGGATTATAATTAAATTTTTATCCGCTAGCTAAAATCCAATGTATTTTATCTTAATATGATTCAAGAATTGGTTAATTTTATATTTATAAAAATTATATATATCTATATTGTTTGAAATCTTTTAAACTCTTGACGTCATACCTAGTTTGTGTGTTTCATTAAATACTTATTTATTATATTTTACATTAAATAAATATTTGTCCTTTATTGAAACATGAATGTTTAAACTAATTTTTCTCAAGTTTAATTTAAGAATATCCTAATTAATTAAAATGATTTTTAAAACTTAATTATTATATAAATTATTATTTAAAATAAGTATTCATACGTTTCGTTGTCTGAAAAGACATTTTTCCTGGTTTCACTAACCGTAGTGTTTTAAAAAAATATTAAAAAGTAGTATAAAAATTTCTTACAACCTGGATCTAAATTGTAACTAGAAATAGATACGAATCTAGTGATGTTGAAATTCAATTTAATCATTTATTATATATTTTTATTTATCAGTTTATTATATATATATATATATATATATATATATATATATTTAAAGTATTTATATATCTTTTATAAGTTAGTAGTTTCAATTTTTAACTTTATTATTACTAATCTTCAAAATTTTCTAGTGATAAATTAACACATATCAAAAGTAGTCTGTTCTTAAATATATAAAAAAAAAATTAGCTTGGAAAAATCATTGAATTTAATAAATGGTTGTTAAGTTTTTAACTGAAAAAGTCGGGTTATTACAACAAGGATCTTAAGAAACATTTTTGGTGGCCAGGTATGAAAGCCGATATTGCTAAATATGTAGGAGAATGTTTGACGTGTTCTAAGGTCAAAGCTGAACATCAGAAACCATCAGGTCTACTACAACAACCTGAAATCCCGGAATGGAAATGGGAAAACATTACCATGGATTTCATTACTAAATTGCCAAGGACTGCAAGTGGTTATGATACTATTTGGGTAATAGTTGATCGTCTCACCAAGTCAGCACACTTCCTGCCAATAAGAGAAGATGACAAGATGGAGAAGTTAGCACGACTTTATTTGAAGGAAGTCGTCTCCAGACATTGAATACCAATCTCTATTATCTCTGATAGGGATGGCAGATTTATTTCAAGATTCTGGCAGACATTACAGCAAGCATTGGGAACTCGTCTAGACATGAGTACTACCTATCATCCACAAACTGATGGGTAGAGCGAAAGGACGATACAAACGCTTGAAGACATGCTACGAGCTTGTGTTATTGATTTCGAAAACAGTTGGGATCGACATCTACCGTTAGCAGAATTTTCCTACAACAACAGCTACCATTCAAGCATTGAGATGGCGCCGTTTGAAGCACTTTATGGTAGAAAGTGCAGGTCTCCGATTTGTTGGAGTGAAGTGGGGGATAGACAGATTACGGGTCCGGAGATAATACAAGAAACTACCGAGAAAATCATCCAAATTCAACAAAGATTGAAAACCGCCCAGAGTCGACAAAAGAGCTACGCGGACAGTAAAAGAAAAGATATAGAGTTTAAAATTAGAGAAATGGTCATGCTTAAGGTTTCACCTTGGAAAGGCGTTGTTCGATTTGGTAAACGGGGGAAACTAAATCCAAGGTACAATGGACCATTCAAGATTATAGATCGTGTCGGACCAGTAGCTTACCAACTGGAGCTACCTCAACAACTCGCGGCTGTACATAACACTTTCCACCTCTCAAATTTGAAGAAATGTTTTGCTAAAGAAGATCTCACTATTCCGTTGGACGAAATCTAAATCAATGAAAAACTTCAATTCATTGAAGAACCCGTCGAAATAATGGATCGTGAGGTTAAGAGACTTAAACAAAACAAGATACCGATTGTTAAGGTTTAATGGAATCCTCGTAGAGGACCCGAGTTCACCTGGGAGCATGAAGATCAGATGAAGAAGAAATACCCGCATTTATTTCCAGAAGATACGTCAACACCTCCAACTGCTTAAAATTTCGGGACGAAATTTATTTAACGGGTAGGTACTGTAGTGACCCGAACTTTTCCATGTTTATATATATATATTAAATGAAATTGTTATTTACATGATTAAGTGTTTCCAACATGTTAAGCAATCAAACTTGTTAAGACTTGATTAATTGAAATAGGTTTCATATAGACAATTGACCACCCAAGTTGACCGGTGATTCACGAACGTTAAAACTTGTAAAAACTATACGATGACATATATATGGTTATATATATAGTTAACATGATTTTATTATAAGTATGTATCTCATTAGGTATTTTAACAATGAGTTATATACATAAAAATGAGACTATTAATTTAAGAAACTCGAAAACGATATATATATAACGATTATCGTTATAACAGCGTCTTACTAGGTACATATGAATCATATTAAGATATTGATACACTTGGTTAATTATGTTAAATTATAATTAAATATATTATTAAGTGTATTAACAATGAAATACATATGTAAAAATAAGACTACCAACTTAATGATTTCGAAACGAGACATATATGTAACGATTATCGTTGTAACGACATTTAACTGTATATATATATCATACTAAGATATATTATATATCATAATATCATGATAATATAACAATTTAACATCTCATTTGTTATAATAAACAATGGGTTAACAACATTCAACAAGATCGTTAACCTAAAGGTTTCAAAACAACATTTACATGTAACGACTAACGATGACTTAACGACTCAGTTAAAATGTATATACATGTAGTGTTTTAATATGTATTCATACACTTTTGAAAGACTTCAAGACACTTATCAAAATACTTCTACTTAACAAAAATGCTTACAATTACATCCTCGTTCAGTTTCATCAACAATTCTACTCGTATGCACCCGTATTCGTACTCGTACAATACACAGCTTTTAGATGTATGTACTATTGGTATATACACTCCAATGATCAGCTCTTAGCATCCCATGTGAGTCACCTAACACATGTGGGAACCATCATTTGGAAACTAGAATGAAATATCTCATAAAATTACAAAAATATGAGTAATCATTCATGACTTATTTACATGAAAATAAAATTACATATCCTTTATATCTAATCCATACACCAACGACCAAAAACACCTACAAACACTTTCATTCTTCAATTTTCTTCATCTAATTGATCTCTCTCAAGTTCTATCTTCAAGTTCTAAGTGTTCTTCATAAATTCCAAAAGTTCTAGTTTCATAAAATCAAGAATACTTCCAAGATTGCAAGTTTACTTCCAAGTTTTCTAAATCCATTCCAAGTAATCATCCAAGATCAAGAAACCTTTGTTACTTACAGTAGGTTATATTTCTAATATAAGGTAATAATCATATTCAAACTTTAATTCAATTTCTGTAACTTTAACAATCTTATTTCGAGTGGAAATCTTACTTGAAATTGTTTTCGTGTCATGATTCTGCTTCAAGAACTTTCAAGCCATCCAAGGATCCTTTGAAGCTAGATATATTTTTCTCATTTCTAGTAGGTTTATCCAAGGAACTTGAGGTAGTAATGATGTTCATAACATCATTCGATTCATACATATAAAGCTATCTTATTCGAAGGTTTAAACTTGTAATCACTAGAACATAGTTTAGTTAATTCTAAACTTGTTCGCAAATAAAAGTTAATCCTTCTAACTTGACTTTTAAAATCAACTAAACACATGTTATATATCTATATGATATGCTAACTTAATGATTTAAAACCTGGAAACACAAAAAACACCGTAAAATCGGATTTACGCCGTCGTAGTAACACCGCGGGCTGTTTTGGGTTAGTTAATTAAAAACTATGATAAACTTTGATTTAAAAGTTGTTATTCTGGGAAAATGATTTTTATTATGAACATGAAACTATATCCAAAAATTATGGTTAAACTCAAAGTGGAAGTATGTTTTCTAAAATGGTCATCTAGACGTCGTTCTTTCGACTGAAATGACTACCTTTACAAAAATGACTTGTAACTTATTTTTCCGACTATAAACCTATACTTTTTCTGTTTAGATTCATAAAATAGAGTTCAATATGAAACCATAGCAATTTGATTCACTCAAAACGGATTTAAAATGAAGAAGTTATGGGTAAAACAAGATTGGATAATTTTTCTCATTTTAGCTACGTGAAAATTGGTAACAAATCTATTCCAACCATAACTTAATCAACTTGTATTGTATATTATGTAATCTTGAGATACCATAGACACGTATACAATGTTTCGACCTATCATGTCGACACATCTATATATATTTCGGAACAACCATAGACACTCTATATGTGAATATTGGAGTTAGCTATACAGGGTTGAGGTTGATTCCAAAATATATATAGTTTGAGTTGTGATCAATACTGAGATACGTATACACTGGGTCGTGGATTGATTCATGATAATATTTATCAATTGATTTATGTACATCTAACTGTGGACAACTAGTTGTAGGTTACTAACGAGGACAGCTGACTTAATAAACTTAAAAGATCAAAATATATTAAAAGTGTTGTAAATATATTTTGAACATACTTTGATATATATGTATATATTGTTATAGGTTCGTGAATCAACCAGTGGCCAAGTCTTACTTCCCGACGAAGTAAAAATCTGTGAAAGTGAGTTATAGTCCCACTTTTAAAATCTAATATTTTTGGGATGAGAATACATGCAGGTTTTATAAATGATTTACAAAATAGACACAAGTACGTGAAACTACATTTTATGGTTGAATTATCGAAATCGAATATGCCCCTTTTTATTAAGTTTGGTAATCTAAGAATTAGGGAACAGACACCCTAATTGACGCGAATCCTAAAGATAGATCTATTGGGCCTAACAAACCCCATCCAAAGTGCAGGATACTTTAGTACTTCGAAATTTATATCATATCCGAAGGGTGTCCCGGAATGATGGGGATATTCTTATATATGCATCTTGTTAATGTCGGTTACCAGGTGTTCACCATATGAATGATTTTTATCTCTATGTATGGGATGTGTATTGAAATATGAAATCTTGTGGTCTATTGTTACGATTTGATATATATAGGTTAAACCTATAACTCACCAACATTTTTGTTGACGTTTAAAGCATGTTTATTCTCAGGTGAATACTAAGAGCTTCCGCTGTTGCATACTAAAATAAGGACAAGATTTGGAGTCCATGTTTGTATGATATTGTGTAAAAACTGCATTCAAGAAACTGATTTCGATGTAACATATTTGTATTGTAAACCATTATGTAATAGTCGTGTGTAAACAGGATATTTTAGATTATCATTATTTGATAATCTACGTAAAGCTTTTTAAACGTTTATTTATGAAATAAAGGTTATGGTTTGTTTTAAAAATGAATACAGTCTTTGAAAAAACGTCTCATATAGAGGTCAAAACCTCGCAACGAAATCAATTAATATGGAATGTTTTTAATCAATAAGAACGGGACATTTCAGGGAAAAGGTGAGGATACTTCTGCATCATTTGATCCTCTCAGTCCCAAGTAAACTCAGGTCCTCGTTTGGCATTCCATCGTACTCGGACGATCGGAATCTTGTTGCGTTTCAAAGTCTTGACCTCACGGTCCATAATCTCGACAGGTTCCTCCACAAAGTGGAGTTTGTCATCAATTGTAAGTTCTTCCAATGGTATGATAAGTTCGGGTGCAGCAAGACACTTCTTCAAGTTTGACACGTGGAAGGTAGGAGGAACTGAGCTCAATTGTGCTGGTAGATCCAAACGGTAAGCAACGGGTCCAACACGTTCCAAGATTTCAAAAGGACCAATGTATCGTGGGTTTAACTTTCCACGTTTTCCAAAATGGATCACACCTTTCCAAGGTGCAACCTTCAACATTACACGGTCACCGACGTTGAATTCAAAGTCTTTACGTTTAAGATCGGCATAACTCTTTTGACGATCGCGGGCAGTCTTAAGTCTAGCTTGAATCTGAGCAATCTTCTCCGTTGTTTCATGGACTACCTCGGGTCCGGTGATTTGCTTTTCGCCTACTTCGGCCCAACAAATAGGAGATCGGCACTTGCGACCATACAACGCTTCAAAAGGTGCAGCATTAATGCTCGAGTGATAACTGTTGTTGTACGAGAATTCGGCTAACGGCAAATGCCTTTCTCAGGCCTCTCCAAAATCAATGACACATGCACGCAACATGTCTTCCAATTTCTGAATCGTTCGTTCACTTTGCCCGTCGGTCTGTGGGTGATAAGCAGTACTCATGTCAAGACGAGTTCCCATGGCTTCTTACAAAGAACGCCAAAATCTAGAAGCAAAACGGGGATCGCGATCTGAGATGATCGATAAAGGTACACCATGATGAGATACAACCTCTTTGATGTATAATTGAGCAAGTCTCTCCATCGTATCCGTTTCCTTCATAGCCAAGAAGTGTGCAGATTTGGTAAGACGGTCAACGATAACCCAGATGGTATCGTATCCGCCCACCGTCTTTGGTAGCTTGGTGATGAAATCCATTGTGATCCTTTCCCACTTCCATTGTGGGATTTCTGGTTGCTGAAGTAACCCAGAAGGTCTCTGATGCTCGGCTTTAACCTTCGAGCAAGTCAAACACTTACCAACATAAGTCGCAACGTCTTTCTTAAGATTCAGCCACCAATACTGTTCTTTAAGGTCGTGGTACATTTTGCCCGCTCCAGGATGAATCGAATATCTCGATTTGTGTGCTTCATCAAGTATAAGGTTCCGTAGATCTTCATATATAGGTACCCAAATTCTCCCAGCATAACATCGGAGTCCAGACTCCCTAACCTCGAATCGAGAGACAAGTATATTCAAATGTTCGTGAGATATATTCTCCTCCTTGAGATCCTCACCTTGGGCTACTTTGATTTGACTGTTGAGGTTCGAATGGATGGTGTTGTTCAGAGCCCTAACACGAAGAGGTGCCGTCCTTTCCTTTCGGCTTAAAGCGTTAGCTACAACATTGGCCTTGCCAGGATGATAACGAAGTTCACAATCGTAGTCGTTGAGCGTCTCGATCCATCGACGCTGTCTCATATTCAGTTGCTTCTGATCAAAGATGTGCTGGAGGCTCTTGTGGTCGGTGAAAATAGTACACTTAGTTCCATACAAATAATGTCTCCACAATTTGAGTGCAAAGACAACGGCTCCAAGTTCAAGATCATGAGTAGTGTAGTTCCGCTCGTGAATCTTCAATTGGCGGGAGGCATAGGCAATAACCTTTAACAGTTGCATCAGTACACAACCAAAACCACTTTTCGATGCATCGCAATAAACAACAAAGTCGCCACTGCCTTCGGGAAGCGATAAGATAGGTGCGGTGGTTAACTTCTTCTTCAAAGTTTGGAATGCTGATTCGTGTGCGGGTTCCCAAATGAACTTCTTCCCTTTGTGAGTCAGCGCGGTCAAAGGACGCGCAATCAGAGAAAATCCTTCAATAAACCTTCGGTAGTAACCGGCGAGACCTAGGAATTGGCGAATATGCGTCAGAGTAGTGGGGGTTTCCCACTTGCTGATAGCTTCAATCTTGGCGGGATCAACTTTGATACCCTGGTCGCTCACAACATGACCCAGAAATTGGACTTCCTTCAACCAAAATTCACACTTGGAGAATTTGGCGTAAAGTTGCTCTTGCCACAAGAGTTCAAGTACTAGTCGGAGGTGTTTCTCATGCTCTTCTTTGCTCTTAGAGTAGATGAGGATATCATCTATGAAGACGATAACGAACTTATCCAAGTACGGCTTGCAGACACGATTCATGAGGTCCATGAACACGGCAGGTGCATTTGTCAAACCGAATGGCATCACGAGAAACTCATAATGACCATAACGGGTCCTGAATGCAGTTTTCATCACGTCACTTTCCTTCACCCTCAACTGGTGATAGCCGGATCGCAAATCGATCTTGGAGTAAACGTTCGATCCTTGTAGTTGGTCAAAAAGATCGTCAATTCTAGGAAGAGGATACCGATTCTTGATTGTCAATTTGTTGAGTTCACGGTAGTCGATACACATACGGAAGGATCCATCCTTCTTCTTCACAAACAGAACAGGTGCACCCCAAGGCGAGAAACTTGGTTGGATAAATCCTCGATCAAGTAGTTCTTGTAGTTGGCTTTGTAATTCTTGCATCTCGGAAGGTGCGAGTCTATAAGGTGCGCGAGCTACAGGTGCAGCTCTTGGCACTAAATCGATTTGAAACTCTACTGCTCTCGGTGACGGTAATCTAGGCAATTCTTCAGGGAAGACATCAAAAAATTCATTCACAATTCGAACGTCGTTCACATTCTTCACCTCGGTTTCTACCGTTTTCACATGTGCTAGGACAGCAAGACATCCCTTCTTTATGATCTTTTGCGCTTTCACGCAACTAATGAGGTTCAGCTTCGAGGTACATCTCTCTCCGTAAATGACCAGTGGCTCACCGTCTCCTTGTGGTATACGAAGAGCCTTATCTCCACAGATAATATCGGCCCTTATCTTACTCAACCAATCCATACCGACGATCACGTCAAAACTTCCCAATTTGATGGGTATCAAATCAATTTCGAAATCTGCACCAGCTATGTTGATAATAGCTCCTCGACTAATATGGTCAACTTTCTCAAGTTTTCCATTGGTGACCTCGACAAGCATACTCTCTTTTAACGGGGCTAATGACCAATTAATCTTATCGCAAAAATGTCTACATACATAACTTCTATCGGCACCAGTATCAAACAAGACAGAAGCTAAAAGATTGTTGATAGTGAATATACCTGTCACCAAGTCGGGGTTTTCTCGGGCGTCCCTTGCATTAACGTTGAAAGTTCTACCACGGGGTGGTCCGCCGTCTTTTCTTTTGTTGGGGCATGCATTTCTGAAATGGCCCGTCTGTCCGCATTCGTAGCACTTTTTCGGTCCACTGGTGTTTGGCTTCCCATTCAAGGTGGTGACCTTGCAGTCTTTACCGATATGCCCAGTCCGTTGACACTTTTCGCAAACAACGTTACAATATCCAGTATGGTGCTTGTAGCACCTCTTGCATTATGGTAAGGTTCCTTTGTAGTTCGGGTTTGAGTTGGTGTTCGGATTGGGGTTTCCACCGTTGTTGTTTCCTCTGAAATCCTCATGTCGTTTTGCCGGGTTCTGTTCATAGGTCCGTCCCCTGTTGTTATCCCATTTGCGCTTCTCACTAGTACCAGCTTCAGACTTAGTTTTCTCCGGTTCATCGATGGTTATTTGATTCATTAAAGTATGCGCCATGCGCATCGCTTCGGGAACATTCGGTGGCTTGGACGAGGTGACATTTCCCTTGATGGACTTAGGGAGTCCCCAGAAGTATCTCTCCATACGCTTGAATTCTGGGGTGACCATTGTCGGACACATCAGGGATAGTTCCAAAAATCTCCTGTTGTAACCATCAAGGTCGTTCCCAACGGCCTTTAACTGCATGAATTCCATCTCCATCTTTTGTATCTCGGTTCTCGAACAATACTCCTCAATCATGGCACACTTAAATACTTCCCATGGCGTAGCATACGCCTCATCAATGCCTTGTGCCTGTGCCATTGTGTTCCACCACGTGAGCGCGCCGTCACACAGCGTGCAAGAAGCAAATTTGGTTTTGCTGTCCTCCGAACAGTTGCTAACTCGGAATACTGATTCCAGCTTTTCGAACCATCTAGTGAGACTAACCGGTCCCTCAGTGCCGCTGAAGTTATGTGGTTTACAGCTCTGGAATTCCTTGTACGTACGCCCATTACGAATGGGCTGAATAACCGGTGGTGGTGGCGGTGGAGCTTGGGGTTGCATTTCCGCAATGGCTGCGGCTACCCTTTCGGCCATCATCTCTTTGATTTGGGCGGTGGTAGGTGTTGATCGTCCGTTGGCCATGATGTTCTAAACAAAAATTTTGGCTCAAGTCAAAATCCAGCATTCAATATATAATAGTACAGTATACAACAACCAACATGGAATCAACGCATCACATGTTTATTAAATAACGCATCTAGGTACAAATACCACAGAATCATACAGTAACATAAATAGAACATCGTGCAAGAATTAAATAACGCAAAGTTCCATTCATTGATAATAATAAGTTTCATACATCTGAATAAGTCCGTACAATACATAAGTGAAACATAAAACTACAACTAGATTACATAATGAAATCTAAATACAAAAGCCCTACGGTGAAGGTGGGTATAGGATGTCCATAACATGGGACATCTGGTCCTCTAGCTCAGCTACCCGAGCAAGGAGGGTTTCCACCTCCCTTGTCAATTCCTCGACAGTGGGAGCTGGTGGGGCGGGTGGTGCCGGTGGTGTAGGTGGTGCCGGTGGTGCAGAGGGTCCGGCTCCAGACGTAGAGGCTGCAAGGCGGTAAGGCTTACGGATGAAGGGATCCGCAGGGTACGGCACAAGCCGCTTACGGGAAGTAACCCTACGACGCCGTCCAAATGCGTCAGTGAATGCTCGTCCTCCGTTGATCCCCGGAATGATGGTACCGTCGAAGCGATACCGCTTCTTCGGCGGGGTGGAGGGTGGCTGAACAGGTGCATCGGGGTCCTCCTCGTCGGAGTCATCATCACTAGAGCTGTCTGTAGATGAATCATCGGATGAAGAATCATCTGAATCATGTTGTGGTGGCTGCACTGGTGGCTGAACTGGCTCTCCTCGAGCGGCCATCATCTGTCTGTACCTAGCGGGTCCGATCGGAATAAGATGTCCATCAGGGGCGCGTCGGCACCAATGGCGATACCAGTTACGAAAAGGACCTTCCCCGAACTTCGCGGGAATCACAATCTCACCGGAGCGGGGCTGTGATCTTGAGGGTCCGGGGGCAGATGGAGCTGGAATCTCCGAAGGGTCCTGCGCTCTGCTAGAAGTAACCAACCACTGGGGCAGGCGCCTGGCTGCTAGTCCCGGAAGATGAAGCGCCGGGGTCACTCGTGGGTAGCGGGATCGGTGTGTCGGCTGCAGCAGCAGGTGGGGAGGCTGACGAGTCTGAACTGCCTAAAATAATAGCAGGTGGAGTATCCGACATCTGAACAAGGAAAAATAAATTTTCCATGTCAGTAAGTCATAAAGCAAGCACGTATTAGGCCAACAGTCTAAATCATGTATAACAGTAAGTAGCATGGCAATAACGACAAGTATCATGCAATCGAAAGCATATAATAGCATGCAGTAGTGAAATCATGTAATAGCATACGGCATATAGCAGTAAAAGTAAGCAGCAGCATGCAGTAAGTTCAGCGAAAACAAGTAAACTAGCAAGTTGTAGATTAGTCCTATTAGTGAATCCTACTCGGGTCGGTCTTAGACTCACTAATGCAACCTAATTCCCTACAACTAATGCTCTGATACCAAATGTGATGCCCCGTACAAAACTATCGTGTACGAATCATCAACAACACGATCATTACAAGGTTAAGTACTATATGCTGTAATAAAAGAAGTCGCATTCACGATAGAAAGATGACATCATAATCGACATCAAATGTTTTACACCAACAGTATGCTTCTACGAATAGCAAGCATGAATAAATGTATGTGACCCTTAGGTCATTACAAAACATAGTTTCAAATGTATTAAAGTTTGAATGCAAGATAAACAGTTCATGCGGTGATAACACTAGAGCAGCGGGTGTCTACGGCAAGACTAGTACACATCGGAAGCAACCTTAAGCACCTGAGAAACACATGCTTAAAAACATCAACACAAAGGTTGGTGAGCTATAGTTTAAGTATAACAGTATGTAAGGTAAGCCACGAGATTTCAGTGCTACAAAGAGCGTTTCAAAACAGTATGATAAAGTATATGCTTAACCGTGGGCACTTGGTAACTAACTTAACGTTTATACCTCCTGAAAGTACACTTGGCAAGTGCGTATGTTTACGAAGTATTAAACACTCATCAAATGCTAGCACTACTAGCCCGAGTGGGGATCTCAAACCCTATGGGTCCATATCTAAGATTCGCGTTCACCGGTTCAAAAACCAATGACTAAACGTTACCAAGCTAAAGGGAATGTTTCTGCCGTTATATAACCCACACATACATAAAGTTTAAGTACTCATGCCTAGTATGTAAAACATAAAATCCGCATGTATTCTCAGTTCTCAAAATAAGTTAAAGTAAAAAGGGAATGCTATAACTCACAATGATAAAGTAGCGGTAAAGTCGAGTCGGAAAATAAGCAAGTGTGTAGGTCCAGAAAGTCCTCAACCTAAGTCAAGTCAGTAAATCATCCGAATAGGTTTAAAAGTATGTAAATAAGGTCTTAAAGGTCATCATCATTCATCATTAAACAACAGGCGTAAAGTAAGTTTCGTTTATGAAAGTAGTTTAAAACAAAGGCTGACTTCGGTCAGTCACCACGGCCTCTACCCTTACTGAAATAAGGTGAGACCAGTGGCCATGGCCCCGTATATGAGTCCTATAGTTGTGATAAAAATACCAGAAGCAAACTCGTCTTCTTTTGACCGTGACGACGGTCTAAGTGCGAGTAGGTCAGAATTTTCAGCACAACGTTAAAAGGACATAGGGACGATCAGAGGGCCATAAATCCTAAACCGTAACTCGTATTAAGATGAGTCCTAAATGAAAAGTTATCTACTCGAACAGAGATATCTGAAAATCATAGTTACAGTAGCCCATGTCATATGGGTCAGACACATAAACAGTAAAACAGTAGGGTCAGTAGGTTCCGGTGGGTCTTGGTGCTAGATGCTTATCATGGTTCTCATCCTTGATGCATATAGCTTCAAGTGTACAACTCGTTGATGTGTTTGCATCATTTTCACCAAGGTTTGACCATCATAACCCAAGTGTAAGTCTAAGACATGAAGCACAACTCACTTAAGTGTTGCAAGTGTTTTGATGAACCAAAGTTACATCAAAGTCTTAGATTCAACACATACATAAAATGTAAAAGTAATATTAACCAAGTTTTGACTATTATGACACAAGTGTAAGTCTAAGACATGTAGCACAACTCACTTAAGAGTTGTATGAAGTTTGATGAACCAAATTTACATCAAGGTCTTAGATCTAACACATACATGAACTTTAAAACTAATAATAAGTTCCAAACTTGAAAGTAAACTTATGAAATCAAGATCTTAAGTTGTAGAACATAGTTCTTAGTTAGATCTTGAAGATCCTAGACCCAAAAGTCTAGATCTAACATAAGTGTACCAAGTTATAATTAAAGAAAGCTTACTTACATGTTCTTGAACTTTTAAAGTTAACTTTAGTTCAAGAAAGTATGAGATCAAGACTAACTTGTAATACTTGACCATATAAACTAACAAATATGAAATTAAAGTACATAATATAAAGAAGTAAACTAAGTAAACAAGTAACTAGTTCATGGGTTGTTCATACTTTAAAGATTCAAACCAAAGTTTGATCTTTAAGAATGTAAACTTTAAGTTTACTTCATGAATCACAAGTAATGATTTTCAACACATGAATTTACAATCTTTGAAGCAATAAATGTAGAACATAACTAGAAAGTTAGTTCTTGTATGTTCTTGTTAATACAAGATAAATGATGAATAAACTAAAGAGTTTGATTCATAATGACTAGTAAGTAATTACAACAACAAAGTTCATGTAACTAAGTAATAACAACAACAACAAGTATCAAGTAATTATACAACATCAAAGAACAAAGATGATGATGATTAAAGGGGTGTTTGGTCACGGTTTGAAGACAAGAAAAAGGAAGAACATTAAGCTTGTTTACTTACAACTTTGAGAGAGAAAAGAGAGAAAAGATGAAAGCAAGTAGTCTGTGTTTTGAAATGAGAGAAATGTAAGTGAGTAAGTAATGAAAATTTGAAACAAAACCCACCCTTACTACACCCAAGTTGACGGTTTCAATGGGGGGAAGGAGGAAGAGATTTGTCCACTAGTTTCATGTATGTAAAAGCTTAAAAGGTTGGTTAATAAGGGTGCATGCATGGGGATTATGGTGTAACTATTATGTGACTAGATTCTTCAAGTAGTAAACTAACTAGTTCCATTCCAAAGTGATACTTACACATGAAAGACATGGGCTAAATAATCCTTGTAAGATGTAGGGTGGGCTTATAAGCCCAATATCATGAGTCCATAACACTAATAAAAGCTCAAGTTCAATTAATTAACAAATAAATCCAATTAATGCCCAAGTAATTAACCAATAACCTTAGTTAATTAAAATGATTAATAAAACTAATCATGAATGTAAATAATATTCTAAAAATATTATTCGTGAAAGTTTCGTGTGTCACAAAGACGTTTCGGGCATTTAAAAATCAAGTACGGTTAATCATGGCAACAAGTAAATGTAATAACATACATTCGTTTAATCACACGTATTAATAATAAACATTATTAATAAATAAATGTTGGAAAATCCAGGGTCGTTACATCAGTGGCACAAAAAATCGTCACTATAATTTCACACACACACACACACACACACACATATATATATATATATATATATATATATATATATATATATATATATATATATATATATATATATATATATATATATATATATATATATATATATATATATGGGCCAATATAATTTGGCACAAATAATGTTGTATTTTGTACGTTCACAATCATATATAATAATATAAAATAGGTGTTGAGCAAACTATCACTTTCTTAACACCAACGTAGAAACACTGGTTTAGGTATTTTTCTGGTTGATCTAATCAACTCGGCTTTCGCTTTAATCTTCATTTCTTCCTTTTTCATGTTTTCCTCATTTTGTGATCTTGCACCGTTCGAGATCTTTTCGATTGTCTCCATTTTTTCTTTAAAATCTTGCAATGCCTGAAATCTTTCCCACTCTAGTTTACCCTGTAATTTTAGAAATTATCATGCAAGATTAATATGAGTTAGAATAGAACCTAAAAGAACTAACTAGTGGATCGAAATGAGACCTCTTTTCTTGTTAAGTTGTTCTTGACTTTCGCCTTCTTCTTGTTCTTCCACTCGAATATTTTCACTTTCAGTTTTAAGTACCTGATCAAAACACATGAACAAATTGTCAAATTTTCGATCACATTGATAAATTTAGGAGTAGATTTTAAGTTGACTTCAATAAGGGAATTTGACTCATTCATTGAGCAGCGCCGGATTTAGGGGTGAGTCAGATGTGCGACTCGCTCATTGACTCATTGAGTGGTAGCACTAGCTAGCTATGAAATTAATACGCGTATTGTTTTAATTGAACTCTTCATATATGGAGTATTATTTAAGAAGATAAATAACGTAAAAACTTGAATATTCCATAAAGAGTTACCCTTGATATAATAAAAGTCTCGCTGAATTATGTCGTTTAACTTACTCAAACGACAATAGTCATTCTTACCACTTGTTTATGTTTCCCCCATTAAAACTAATAAGAAAATTAAGGTATTATTGACGTTATATCTTAATCACTCTCTTACCGGTAAACAAACATCAGATTAACTATCAAAGGTATCAGGTAAGCCCTTTGCAGCATTAACCTAAAAACCTTATTTGGGTCGTTGAACGAGAACGACTTCAACGGTGGACGTAAATTTTAACCACCCCCATCGATATCTAATTATCATTCTGAATTATTAACGGTTTACGAATCAGATAGTTAAATCCTAAAATCCTTAAACTCCGACATTCTTGCACCCCCAAAGATATATGCCTCTCGATAAATATATGCTTGATCACCCATGGTGTTTGTCAGTTTGATTTTCTTTTTCTTCGGTTTATTTAGTTTGATTTTTCCGTTTTAGATTTTTAAGATTAAAACTAAAAATCAAACTGAAATGTTCGGATTTCAATGTTAAAAACAAAAACTAAAAATTCAATTGAGTTCGTTTAGTTTATTCTAAAACTTAAAGTACATTATTTAATCAAAGGAATCATGGTCTGTAGTTTATATATTATTTGTTGGATTCGACTTCAAATTTAACCGAATTTAATAAATTAAATTGAAAGTGAACCTAAAAACAAAATCGGATTTAGATTTGTAAACCAAACAGGAAATCATAATCAAATTCAGTTTGTGTTGAGTCCCCAAAATAATTAAGGATTTAATTATGAAAAAACTGCAATTTATTTGCACCAAAATGTTATGTGCAGCCAGCACAAGTTGGTTTATGTATAGACAGCAAATATTGCTATGTCAAGTGTTCAGTATGCTGCCTAGTCTACCATCACAAGGTAGAGCGTATTCTTCGAATCAGCACATGATGAGTACCCAGCAATTCAAGAATATCAAGTGACTCAGCATAAGAAGAACCAGTTGTGACAACCCGGAAATTTTTGACCAAATTTAAAACTTAATTTTTATATGATTTCGACATGATAAGCAAAGTCTATTTAATTGAAACTCAAAATATTTGAACTGTTCACATGGATACACTTAAACCTTTGACAATTCCCGACGATTCACGAACAACAAATTGTAAATAGATACATATATTTATAATGATTGGAAATATAATTCGAAATAAAATATTATTTAAGTATTAGAAATAAACATTTGAATTAAAGATGTAAAATAATAAATAGAATGATTAAGTAACTATTAAAACATATATATATATATATATATATATATATATATATATATATATGATTTCTATAAAGAAGTATTATGATTGAAGTATATATAAAAGATATAAATATTATATGTATTACATATATAATATAATTATTAGATATTACATAATTAGTAAAATGTAATATTAATATATGAAATTACAAATTAAATTATAGTTGTTATATTAGTATTTATGTTATTACTTTCATTATTATTAGTAATTAGTAATATTAATGTCAATATTATTATTATATGTATATAATATATATATATATATATATATATATATATATATATATATATATATATATATATATATATATATATATATATATATATATATATATATATATATATATATATATATATATATATATATATGAAATTGGATACATTTAATTACTAATATTATTGTTATTATTAGTAATATCATTATTATTGTAATTAAGGGTAAAATTTTGATTTAAGTTATTATTAAGATTATTATTATTATTATTATTATTTTTATAATACCCATTAAAATAAAAATCAATAATAACATTATGATATATTCATTAATAATATCATTTTTATTGTTATAAATTATTATTATTAACATTATTGATAATATTATTATTAATTATTATTATTATTTAATAAATTATTATTATTATTAATATTACTATTATTATTAATCTATTTCATTATTTAGTTATATTAATTATGTAAAAACTGTATATATAGAATTGATAAATCAGAATTGGTTACAAGTCGTTTTCCATCTGTTGTTGATTGCTTAAATTTGTACCAATCAAGAAATAAATCACTGGATGAAGCCAAAATTTGTTTGAGGTCGTTATCTCTTATTTTTATTTATTTTTATTTTCTTCTCTGATTTGATTCTTTCTGTCGAGAGTTCAGCTATAAAACAAAGGATTAACTTATGATATTAGACAGAAACCATTCAATTACTTCACCATTATTATCAATTATCAATTAATACTGTTGTGTTGATCGAATTTTAAACAGAAAAAAACAAGAACACCTAGTCGTCCCCTGTTCTTTCTTTCATTTTCAAAAAGATCGATTTCAAAATCAATTAAAAAATGTGTTAATGCAGTATCATTAGAAATCCTTCATTCAAACAAACTGCAAAGTTTCAAGTTCCAATTTTCGATATCAAATCCCAATTTTTGAGTCAAAGTTCAGTTTCAAAAAGTCAAAGAAATCGTTCATCAATAAATTCAAATTGGTTTTGATGTTATTGGTTCAATTAAGGATCCAGAAAGTTTCTAAATATGTTTTACTACCTAATTCATGTTATAAGTTTTGTCCAAAACTGTCTTAAATTCGAAATTTGATTTTAAGTTAATATTCTTGAACTGTGAAAAAAGCACTTGATCAATTTCTAATAAATTGTCAAATTCTAAAACTGCAATTATGTTACGCATCTTTTATTGAATATGTATACAAAAATTCAGCTTTCAAATCTTTAAATTGAGAATGAATTTTTGAGTCAAAGTTTAAAACTTAAAAGTCAACTAAATTGTTCATCCAAAAATTCCAAGTCATAGTGTTGATTTAAGTTAAATTAATGATTTCAATAGTTTCCAGGAGTCGTTTATAACCTATTTCATGTTATAATTCTTATCTGAAACAGTTTAGAATTCAAAATCAGGTTTCAAGTGTTCATCGTGTTTTTTTTTAAAACTGCAGACTGATTTTAAATTTTATTTTATTTTAATTAATTCAAGAATCAACATAGGTTGATTGTATTTCGTTTGAAGGTTCAGAAGCTAAACTTATTACTTGTTATTAACAATTTGATTATGCGTGGATCGATTATGATTTCAATAAAGAAAGTGATGAATATTGGAAACGGGTTATAATAAATCGGTTTGAGTTTTAATCAGAAAAACGAGTTTGGCAGAGTGGTTTGTGTGTTAGCGGTTAAGCGAGAGGTCACGGGTTCGAGCCCGGTCTTGGGCAATTCTTTTTAGAATGGCTTTTTAAAGGGTATACACTTCATTTTTATTATTATTATTATTATTATTATTATTATTATTATTATTATTATTATTATTATTATTATTATTATTATTATTATTATTATTTGTATTGTTATTATGATTATTATGATTAATATCATTATTACACTTATCATTATTGTTAATATTATTATTATCATCAAGTATTAGAATTATCAATATTATTATTATTATTATTATTATTATTATTATTATTATTATTATTATTATTATTATTATTATTATTATTATTATTATTATTATTAAGTATTATGAATATTAGTTATTACTGTTATTATTACTAATATAAGTATTAGTTACCATTTATTATTAATATTATCATAACCCTAGTTACAATTATGGTTATTAATATTATTATTGTTAAGCTAAGTAATATTATTACTATCATACTACCAATTAATATTATTCTCATAAATATTAGCATTGTATCATTTTTAGTACTATCACTGTTATTAGTAACAAAAGTATTATTAATATGATTATCATTATTAGTAATTTTAATATTAGAAATTATTATCATTTTCACTAAAAATTGTTATTTTGATATCATTACAACTACATAATAATTATTATTATTATTATTATCATAACCTTAGTTACAATTATAATAATAATAATTATTATTGTTATTACTAATATTATTATCAATAAAAGTATTATTATTAAGTAATATGATTATTAATATCAAAAACTACCTTTTTAAGCAAATAAATATTTTGTACATAAAATATACTTATTACATATACTATAATTATATTAAAATTTCACATAACTATATATATCAAACCTACTAAAATTATTTATATAAATACTTACAGATAACAAACTATCGATTTTTTTTATATAACATTAAACAAGTATGTATATAAATATGGATATATTAATATAACTATATAAATATTAACTATTTTGAATATATACATAATAAATAAATTAAGGATATAATAAATAAATTTGTTCAGTTACTATTATATGTTTTAATATATATATATATATATATATATATATATATATATATATATATATATATATATATATATATATATATATATATATATATATATATATATAGGTTCGTGAATCCGAGGCCAACTCTGCATTGTTCAATATCGTCATATGTATTTTTACTACAAAATACAGTATTGTGAGTTCATTTTCTCCCTTTTACTCTTTACATTTTTGGGACTGAGAATACATGCGCTGTTTTTACAACTGCTTTATTAAATGCTTTTGAGAACTGAGAATACATGAAATGCTTTTATAAATGTTTGACGTGATAGACACAAGCAAAACATTCTTCGAATGAATTATTATGCAGACAGAGGTTCTGTGGATTATTATTGAATTAGTTGAACGTTATAATTGCCACTAATTGTTGTGAATATTTCCCCTTGATTATTATTGCTTGGTAACCTAAGAATTAGTAAACGGGTATGGCCCTAATTCACGCGAATCCTAAAGGTAGCTACCGGGTTTAACACCCCTACCCAGAATGTTCACTAGACGGAACAGCTAGTGGGCGTGGTGTTTAGTACTTCGAAGTTTATATATTATACTGACGAGATGTTCTATTTTGGGGATATTACTGATGCGCATTATATGTTAAGGTCGGTTACCATGTTGAGCAATGAAAGCAAAATGAATGTTATGTATCGAGAGAATGATTTTTATACACAGGTTACGTGTATTATTTTTGTGCACGAGATATGTGTACGGTTATTAAAAAACGCGAGGCAACCTACGGGGGAGAAAAAGATACGAACCTACTCTGCCAAGCATTATGAAAAATGGTTTAATACACGAGATATGTGTACTGTATTTAAATCTTGTGGTCTATCAAAATGATGAATTTTATTGTTTATGATAAACTTATGAACTCACCAACCTTTTGGTTGACACTTTAAAGCATGTTTATTCTCAGGTATGAAAAAAATCTTTCGCTGTGCATTTGCTCATTTTAGAGATATTACTTGGAGTCATTTATGGCATATTTCAAAAGACATTGCATTCGAGTCGTTGAGTTTCATCAAGATTATTATTAAGTCAATTATAGTTGAATATATTATGAAATGGTATGCATGCCGTCAACTTTCAATGAAATGAAAGTTTGTCTTTTAAAAACGAATGCAATGTTTGTAAAATGTATCATATAGAGATCAAGTACCTCGCAATGAAATCAACTATTGTGAATCGTTTATAATCGGTATGAACGGGTCCTTTCACCAGTAAACCTGGTAAGCAGCATACAACACAAGACAACCATACTCCATTACAAGCATGGTGGTTTCCTGAGTGGTCTACATCAATTGTACTATTTAAAAGAAGTCAAAGACAAATTTGAACAGGAAAGAACACTTGTCGGCGGCTGACAAGTGACCTTACAAGACCACGTGGGAATGCAGAAGTTTAACGCATGTGCAGACATGTGCTATACTTTGTCAATGCCTAGGGAACACAACATTCTATTTGTTTAAACGAATAGTGGTGCCAAACCAAATTGGAGTGTTCCTGAAAATAGCTACCAAAGAGGAAAGAGGAGAGCACGCTCTCTAATGCAGTTGTCCCCACAGGTACAGACATCCTATGTACCAGTGGACAATAGAACTATTACACGGTTAATAGGACTACTATAAATTGTTGTATCCACTATTGTAACAACTAGTGGTGTGGGTTTTATTATCTAGAGTCCAAAACGTGTAATAGCTTTAAGTTTATCCTCATATCTATACTTAGGTAAATCTGTATCAACCAATTATCATTCCGCCAAGGATAGTTGTAATTCTTTGTGATTTAATCAATTAAGAAGACTTAATTAAGCCATTGGTCCCTAAAGTTTTATCTTTTTTTCATCCTTGTCCCTAAAGTATTTTTGTTTCATCCCAACCCTTAAAATTATGATATGATTTTATTTAGGTCCTCACTTAACGGATTGAGTTAACGGCAGTTAACCATGGGGACAAAGATGAAACAAAAAATACTTTAGGGACAAAGATGAAACTAAAATACTTTAGGGACAAGCATTATACAAAAAAACTTTAGGGACAAAGATGAAACAAAAATACTTAAGGGACAATGATGAAAAAAAGGTAAAACTTATCAACGGCGTCTTGTTTTATTTTTATTTTATTTTATCTTATTTTATTTATTTATTTATATTTATATTTATATTATTTTATTTTATTATTTTTTTGGCAGAACTCCTCACGGAAGCAATCTCTTTACTTCAGGGTAGAGAGATTGCTTCCGTGAGAACCTCCGGGAAAAAAAAATAATAAAACAAAATAAATATAAATAAATAAAAATAATAAAAAAAGACACAATGAAAATGGTAAAATCAAATTTTTAACAAATCAAATACCAATTATGCAATCCAAACATCCGAATCCGAATCCGCAATCCAAATGATCTGAAAAATCCGATTCGGAAATATCCGAAAAATCGGAGTTTTTTCGGATATCCGATTTTTCGGATTCGGGTTTCGGATATCACTTTTTAAAAAATCCGGATATTCGGATATCCGAATATCCGAAATTTATACTTTGCTAATATGAACTTATATTTTATATTATACTTGTAACTTCTAATTATAAGCTATAATAGGTTGTAAATGTACAAAAAGGATCAAAAAGTTAAAAATGAAATTAGATCTAAATGATACGCAGCAACTGTTTTACTAATTATCACAACGAAATTGTTGCTTCAGCTTTACTCTAAACTCTAATTCTATGACAAATTTTGTTCTAGTGTTATTCACCCCCCCCCCCCCCCCCCCCTCTTCCCCCTCTTCCCCCCCTTTTTAGTATACTCCTTCCATTCCCTAGTATACTCCTTCCATTCCCAGCTGGAGTTGGTGTTTTATCTAGATATACACCTAAGTTTCTATCAGGCCTCATACACTTTTAACTTAATTTGATCTTTTATTTAATATATGTGGCTTTATCTCTATTTGTTTCAAGTATTAAAGATTGAAGGATAGAAGATTGAAGATCATCTTAAAAGTAAAGTTCGGATATTCGGATGGCCAAATCTACTATCCGAAATTTCGGATATCCGGTTTTGAACACCCCTACCGTATATAAGTAAGTACGGCGTAGTTGTTATTTATTTTCCTAAAATGTCGTTCCCGCTTTACTTAATTACGCCCTTGGTCCCTAAAGTATTTTTGTTTCATTATTGTCCTTAAAGTATTTTTGTTTCATCCTAACCCTTAAAGTAATTATATGGTTTCATTTAGGTCCCCATGGTTAACTGCCGTTAACTCAATCCGTTAACTGGGATTGAAATGAAACCATATCATAACTTTAAGGGTTAGGATAAAACAAAAATACTTTAGGGACAAGGATGAAAAAAAGATAAAACTTTAGGGACCAAGGGCTTAATTAAGTCAATTAAGAATAACAGTTGAAAAATTACTTTTGACTCTATTTAAACTACATACTTGAATACTAAACTGTGTTTAATTGGTTAGTTAATTAAAAGAAATTGTATTCACCCCCCCCCCCCCTTACAATAATCCTGTTGTTAATCAAGGGACCAACAGTTTGGTTTTCGATTTTCATTCGCTTTGATTATGGAACTAAACGGTTTGAGTTATGTGATGTAAATCAACTAAAATGTCCACATTCCGTGTTCCGTAATGTCAAGTCGAAAACTGAAGCACAATGAATTAGAAAATATACCTAAAATTTTAGTTTTATAATTAAACGAATTAAGCATACCGTTGATTAATCTTTTCGATCTCGTTTTTCTCCCAAGTATCTGCTTCCCCAAGTTTAGTTTCAGATTCTTTTTGGCTACTTTTATCGGACGATTGTTTGTCAGCCACAAAACTAGGCGATTTCTTGATCGATGTTGATGCTTGATCGTCAGTTGTAATCATGGTTGTTGTTGTTGGACCGGGAAAATGATCATTAATTTCTAGTTTTGGAGACACCTCTAGGATTTCTAGATTTATTTACAATCCAATTAAGTTACATTAACTTTTGAATTTATAAATCTTTAACATAACTTCGACATTTATGTTGATTGCATTATTAGGTTAATTCTCTAGCACATTAAATAATAACGACCTAACTTATTTTTTGTATTAAATAAAGGGTTTTACTAACGTATATTTCCATCATATACATTAAAGCACATTTAATAAACTTAAAATTTCTTTAAATATATTAGAATTTTCCTTTAATACTCATCATGTTTACGTATATATTAAATGCAAATTCTGATAATTAAGGAAATATTGTATGTCATGGGTGCATGCGTTACCAAAACCCATTTCATGAACGACAATATTGATGATACACCATAAACTGATTCGTGTTCTCCTATAGAAAATGTTCTGTTTTATTTCATCTTATTCTGTAAATTCAGACAGAATAAATCATATTACCTGATAAGGTTTTTCTTTGCTTGGCAGCTGGTTCTTGTTTTATTTCATCTTCTTTGTTTTCAATGGAACTAACAACAATGAAAGTAGCGGCTGCCACAGCAGTTCGAAACTCATCACCTTCTGTTTTGTCATAATCACGGCTTGTTTTACGAGAATGTCTTCTGCCCCAACTCGGATCTTTCCAACTATCTAAGATTAAATGTTTTTAACTCACTACCTTATTCTCTCTTCCATAACATTAAGAAACAACAATTAAGTATCTAAAATTTCAATTTTTTGATACTTTACCTCCTTTAGAAGACCTTGTTCTTCTAGATGAAATCTTTTGATTTTTAACTACACGTGAGGTTTGTGCTTTGCTTTCCTCCTCGACACCAAAAATTCGCATGCTAGCACGAATATCATGTATAGTAAGAAATTAAGAATGCAAATTACACTAGTGAGCCGTGAGTAATCCTCATCAAGATGATACTCTTGATGGGGTGTTTGAATGATATTTACTAATACCTATGGAGCACGTGAGTCCTTATTGTATTGTTTTTTAGCAATGATAATAATAATACCATAATACAAACATACAAATGCAAAATGGCTCAAATATTGATTATTTACCTGACATGTTTGATCATATTCTCCATGACTGAAACTTGAAAGTGTAGAAAGATAGAGAATTTGTTCAAAAATGAGTAAAGTGAGAGATTAAAGGCAGACTCAAGGTTTTGGTTTTTGTTTATGCTTCGCATTTGGTTCTTGATAATGTATTCTCAAAGTATTCTTTTCTTTCACTTGATGCTCTTATGTTTCCATCCCAATTTCATTTCATCATAAAATACAGCCAGTATTCTTAGTGATTTTTATGTGACAAACGAAGTATATATCATCTTAGATGATGCAATAAGGATCGTAAAAATTGAAGAGTGTAATCTTGATCATTAATTTATAATTTACCAAGGGCAAGTAAACACAGCCTAGTTGTATGGATGAGCAAAGGTAATTTATGAACAAACCTTGACCATAACGGAAATACAATACGAAATTTACTGTCTCAAAAAAAATGTTCCGAATTTTTTTTTAAATTAAAACATCTTTATTAAAAATTTGTCAGGTTGTTCTTATATTAAAAAAAAAAAAAAAAAAAAAAAAACAAAAATATAGATGTTTGAGATTAACAAATCATGGTAAAATAGGGTTAAATAAATTTTTTTATTTATTATTTTTAACATATATAAATATCGAGTGAGTGGTCACTTAGAAATAAAGTTTTAGACCAACCTTTTACGGTGTTTGTGACGTAGAGATAAATTATATACTATTTGGGTAAAAAAGAAAATTTTAATTGTGACGTGTTAGCATCAAATATTGATTTTGTGGTTTATGATGAGTGTAAAATCTCAGTAGGTTCTATATTTTTGTTATGAATAGATATAACAAAAAAACTGAATTACAAACCTCAAAAATTAAATAAAAGTAAATTTGATATAAATTACATAAATTAACATTCTTAAATATAAAATTACATATAATAAAAGTCTTACAAATAAAAATTATATAAACTAAAATCCATTTATGATTCGAAAGTTCGGAGGAAGGTGCCAGACGTGCTCGACGGGATCATCTTTTAGTCGATCATGCACCTGTTTATCTCGTTTTTCTCGAGTAGTTGTTTATCGATCTCTTCCTCTGTAACACGTCTGATCCTGTTCGATGGTTCAACAAGCATTTCTTCCTCAATCGAACACATAGCGAACCCAATGTCTACTTCTATCATATTTTATAGTATAACAGAAGTATCCATTACCATTTTCATCTTATTCACACTCATTGCTCGAGGAGGTGTCTTCAAAGTAACAAATCGACCTTGAAGTACCCCAAAGCTTCGCTCAACATCTTCGGGCACATACTTGAAATCTGGTAAATTTGACCTGTAAATCGTCAGTAGGACATGAGCAGCCGAAAAACAATTGGTACCTCGTACGAAAACGTCTCCGAAAAACATTCCGCGGATACTTAGCCGTCTCCTAAAAGGAATCATCATCTAATCGTGTATCCGCAACTTCACGCTCCCTCAGAATGTAAATTCGTGTACGAGGGACTTGTGGTTTAGAGAATTAACCCACGTAATTTTAGATGGAATTGACTATTACTTTTCTCTCGGTTCATCAGAAAATATTAAATCGTATAATTGCATTATTTAATTATTGACAATGTTGTTGATTGTGAATATTTAGAGAGAATAAGGGTAAAAAAAGGTTGTGAAAATATTGTATATAGTGTTTGTAGTATTAAGTAGAGATTGGAGATGATCGACTGTTTAGATCACCGGTCGGGGAAAGCAATAATAAATCGAAAGGCTTTCATGGTTCATTTGTGTTTAGATTCCCTTATCTTGTTTGTATCGATTATACATGAACGAGACAAGAACAATATTTTGTCTTTAATAACGTTTCTCTCATTTGTGTTTAGTGTTTATATGTTATTCACCTTGTACATCTCATACATGGAACTCCATTATACAATGAGCTAATTCTAACCACTAAAGTTAGTGAAAGGTCACCATAACTCTCATATAATAGATACTTATATCTCATTAACAACTAATTTTTAATGATTATTTAGTAATACATAATTACTAAAATCAACATCATGAATATACTTTATTAACTATCAAGGTAGTTTAGGATACGGGTCAAACCGAAGTCAAGTTCCAATAGTGTTGGTTTAGTTATAGTGGGAAAAAAGAAAAATAGTCGTTTGCCGCAAACGGCTAGTATTCGAATCAGCTACTTCGCGCTCGCCATCTAGATCAAATGCTAACATATTTGCCCGTTGCATACAAAATTAACGTCCCTTAACATGCGTTAGAGGCGTCAACGACAGCATGGATTTAGACGCTCGGTTGCAGCCCCGTAAGTCCGTAAACGTATGGTCTTAGTGAAAAGTTGGGTCGATTATCGTTTTTAAAGTTGATTACCCAAATTTTAGTCAAGGTTTTTCATGTTCGGCTAAAAACGACAAATTAGTTAAAAACTTAATCACTATAAAATTTGCCCATAATTCAGCTAAAAATGTGTCCCATGTTCAGCGCAAAATATCTAAAATTATCCGGGCAAAATTCTTAACGATTATTAAGCCCGGTAATTTGTATGTGTATTATCACGTATGGTCTTAGTGAAAAGTTGGGTCGATTATCGTTTTTAAAGTTGATTACCCAAATTTTAGTCAAGGTTTTTCATGTTCGGCTAAAAACGACAAATTAGTTAAAAACTTAATCACTATAAAATTTGCCCATAATTCAGCTAAAAATGTGTCCCATGTTCAGCGCAAAATATCTAAAATTATCCGGGCAAAATTCTTAACGATTATTAAGCCCGGTAATTTGTATGTGTATTATCTTTAATCAACAGATGTAAAAGTTTCACAGAATTACATCGTGAAACCACTGATTATTGATACTCCAAAACCCTAACAGTTATTTTGAACCAGTTAAGTGAACATTACATGCCAACTAGATCATATTCATTTGGTCTTTACTATAAAGAATGTCATTAGAAAAGCGTGCAATCGCTTCAATTAGAAGAAAAGGTTTTTTTCAAGTGGGATTCAATAAATGTATAATAAAGCTTAGCATATGGATTTGATTAAACGTCTATGGTTTATTATATTTATTATTCCGTACTAGCTTTTAAGGTTTGATCAGTTTTTTATTTCAACACAGAAATTAAAAGATAACACATACATACAACTGTAATATAAATCAGATCGTCACTCCACTACTACAACATTATAACAATACACATATAAGCACATTAGCAGAAACAGAACATTCATCAGCAGCCCGAATACTGGCACTATTTAGCCTTGATTGAATTGGCTACATCGATCACAAATCGATACCTTACATCACCCTTAGCCAACCGATCCATGGCTGTGTTAACATAGTCAATTGGTACAACCTCAGTGTCTGCAGTTATGCCATGTTCTGCCGCAAATTCAAGCATCTCTTGGGTCTCTCTTATCCCTCCAATATTACTACCAGCAACAATCTTATTCCCTATCAAACCACCACCAATAATTATGTTTTATATCTATCCATCATTACATATGCAGAAATATTTTAATATTAACAGTCGAAATTGGTAATTAGTTACCTGTAATTAAAGATAATGCTGCTAGTTCAATTGGCTTCATTGACACACCCAACATAACAAGCTTTCCATGAGGTTTGAGAGCGTTAAGCAACGGTGCAATTGGATGGTTTCCAGATACTGTATCTATAATGCCGTCGAGCGACCATGCAACACCCTGTATATTTATTTATAATTATAATCATGATCAAATTTATATTATAAATGTTGTTTAACGGATTCATGATCAAGATTAGTTGTGTTTGTATCAAAAATCATTGTCGATAAATCAACAAATATTTTTTAAGGAATAAAAATAGGATTAGCTAACTACAACTGTTAGAACTTTTGTTAGTCTGTATCAATGAGTTGTACGCTAGGTTTATTTTGACTTTTGTAAGGTGGTTATTCAAGTTTACAAGTATTTCTTGCACGTTAACAACAATCCAAAAGGTGCTCGTTAGCAAAATCCATTAAAATAAAAGATAAGACGGATTATCACCTGCATTTGTTGTTCGTCTTTACTGATTATAAAATGATCGGCTTTAAGCCCTTCGAGTGCTTCTTTCTTCTTAGAAACCGAAGTGCTGAAAACAGTAACTTCAACACCAAAAGCCTTAGACATTTTAACAGCAATATGCCCTAGCCCACCGAGCCCAACCACACCCACTTTCATACCCGGTTTATCAAGCCCATGGAATCTAAGAGGACTATACGTTGTAATCCCAGCACAAAGCAACGGTGCACCAGAATCAAGTGGCAAATTTTTGGGCCAACGAAGTACAAAATGCTCGTCTGAAATCATGTGATCAGCATATCCACCGTACGTCATGGTGCCATCGATATTAAGAGCACCATAAGTGAGAACACTCTTGGAGCAAAAGTTTTCGGAATCACGAGCACAACTTTGACATGTTCGGCATGAACCAACCAAGCATCCGACCCCAACGTTATCCCCAACTTTGACTTTATTGACTTTTTTTCCTACTTCTGTCACCACACCGACAATCTCGTGCCCCGGAACAACAGGGTAACGGGTTATGCCCCATTCGTTTTTGATATAACTAAGATCAGTGTGACAAATTCCACAATACAGTACTTTAAACCTCACATCCTTTTCTCCTGTAGCTCTGCATTAATTAATTAAAATTAATAGTTTCATACTAAATGATTAAATCATAATCATAAGTAGAATTAATTTGAAAAATACCTTCGGGAAAAAGTGAAGGGAGAAAGTGTTCCAGTACTGTCACGGGCAGCATAACCGTAGGACTTAACTGGATGCTCGGTTTCTGGTGAATTCACTATTTAAATTAAATTAAATATCTTGTTAACAAAATTTAATCAATTTTAACTGATGTCGATGTTGATCGAACCAGAGCTGTTTTTAAAAACTGATTTGCACCCCAGCCCGCCCATTTTGCCTCACATGATATAAACTCATTTTCTCTGTTGTGTATATAACATATGCTGCTAGGAAAACATTTTTATAAAAAATATATATCTTTATATACCTCTAGCAGATTTGTTTTATATGTATCTTGTCTATTTTGGACTAAAATGACGACTTCTAGTTTAGTATAATATATTAATAACTAACAAATGAAAATGTTCAAATTGTCATTCTGGTAAATGCAAAACGAATAAGCGTATACTACCTGGTAAGGCCATTCTAGAATTCGGGGTTGGCTCTTGTTTTACTGCAAGTGAAGTTTGTGATGTGTTCTCCACCTTAACCCGACAAATTCTCGTGCTAGCAAAAAACCGTCTGTAATAACATAATAAGAACGCAAACAGTTAGTTCATAACTCATTTACTCTTACCAAAATGTTAACAAACATTACATTCTTTTAGAACAATCAGCTTGCATAAAGCTGAAATGCAAAAATAATACTCTGTACTAGACATTTCTTGTCAAATAATTACTCAATACTTGTGAAACACACTAGTCAATATTATTTAGCAATATGAATGATAATTTATTAATGTTTAAGAATATAAATTATTTACCTGACACATTTGAGCAAATGCTCCATGTTTGATACTGTAGAGGGATATGTAATTTGCTTAAAATCGATTAAAGTGAGGGGTTTAAAAGGAGAAGAAAGGTTCTGTTTGTGTAGGTGCTTTGCATTTAGTTCCTCTTGATGTATTTATTGCCCAAAGGTTTACTTGATGCTCTAATCTTTGTGTAATTAAAAAAATATTATTGTATGTATTTTAATGGTTTATCAATTTTTCCATTGTCACCCAAAGTATATACTAATTTTGTAGTTTGTTGTTCATCAATATTCTTTTGTGCAATAATAAGAGGTCAAGCAAGAATCCTTTTGTATAGGGACAACTTATGTAAATTTCTTATTTAGTTAGAAACTAGTCCGGAGCAGCCCGCGCGCGGGAGCTTTCGGCCTGCATGTTCGTATTTAACGTAGCGTTGTGTATGTTCAGTGAGGGAAACGACCCATGTGTTAAGACCGTTTACATGTCCGTGTGGTTAGCGTTTTTAAAAAGGTATCCGTTTCGGATGTAGTTAGTCTCGTTTTGTTCGTAAAATTATTTTAAGTTTAATGGTGGTAGCGGTTAAAATTAATTCGTGATGAGTAGGAAGATAAGGCTCGTTGAACTTTACGGTGAGTTTTCTTTTTTTTTATTTAAATTAAAAATTAAAGTTACGCTGTTAACCCCTATAAAAGTTAACAGCCCAAAATAGTAGAGGGGGTAAGTGAAAATTTGCGGTGTGAATGGGAGGTGGGGAACAACAAAAAAATGAACGGGAATGACCCCAACTTTCACCTCTTATATACTACGTAATAAAATAAAATATAATATAATATAATATAATATTAAACTTTAGACCATAACTGCTAATAAAGCAATAGTACAGGGACAGGTTATGTAAATTCATTTATATATATATTTTCTTCCCCCAAATTCATTTTGAGCCCTAATTCTCACTCGATCAACAACAAGATGTCGGACTACAAGATGTCAGATAAACGAAACATTCAAGATCAAAAACGAAGATCACTTGCTGAGAAATATGAATTACGAAGAAAGCTATACAAAGCGCTTTCAAAAGATACTGGTCTACCTAACGATATTCGTGAACAAAATCGTTGCAAGTTAGCTGATTTGCCGAGAAACAGTTCGTTTACTCGTGTAATGAATCGGTGTGTTTTCACTGGGCGAGCTCGTTCTGTTTATCAAATGTTTCGTGTTTCGCGTATTGTGTTTCGTGATTTGGCTTCAAGAGGTATGTTACATGGCGTTAAGAAAGCTTCGTGGTAGTTGTTTTTTGGTTGATTTGAATCGAGAATAATGAGGTTTGGTTTTTATTATCCGTTTTGAATAATTTGCGATCAGATTTTGTGGCATTTGATTTTATGTTTACCTGAATGATGTAAGGATTTGATAAGTTATAGCTTAAGTTTATTGATTATGAATTGTTTTGGATTGAGTGAAGTTAATTATGTGAATTCTCAGACTATGAATTAAACTTTTTTGTTTGATTAGACTGATTTCAATGATTTGGAGTGCATATTTTGATGTTTATTGCTTATGCTTATTGTGCTTTGTAAACACACTTTTGAAATGTATTGGTGAAGCTCTGTTAGCTTCTTTAAAGTTACCGAATACTTGAGTTATTGGAGTTGCTGAATACACATTTTAAGTAGATTTTTCAAAATATGCTAATCAATGGTTCAAATTGGAACACACATCTTAAGAATCTATCATCAGGCAGGGCACATAAAAGAAAGTAAGGAATATCATTCGGTATAAGGTGGTTCTATTTTTTGCTAACACCCTATGTGATGCTGTTAAAAATAATAGTTGTACAAAGCAACATGTTGCAGAAAACGGAACGTTAAGTTTTTTTGTTCTGAAAGATGTGCATTGATGTAGAGCAGTGTTGTAAAGTTGGCTAACTAGTTTCCCGACTAGTTGTATTTAAAAGTGTTAGGAAATAAATTGCAGAGAATATGGAACCTTAAAGTGTATGTATCTGATTATCAATCAAGGTACAAATAGGGTTGCAAATGAGACTATAAATACTAACAAAAGTAACCTACCACTAGTCGCATCCTCACCGCTTCATTAATACTCTAGATCACTAATAAAGATGTATTAAACAAGGAATTAAAACATGGCCACTTACTATTGACCAAAGACCCAACAAACCTAAATATTAGGTAAAATAACTACACATAAAAAACTGGTCGAACGTCCATCTCAACCGCGATGGGGCTCATCCCAACCTCGATGGGATACATCTCAACCTCGATGAAGTGCTATGATCCTCTGGATTTCTAATGCTCGATTTTTCAAAGGCCATCCCGATCTCGATGGATTCCATCCCAGCATACTTGATTTTGCGTTACTTATTTTAACATGACATTGCTTATTTGCCATGATGTTATTGATTTACTATAATTAGTTGAGTCTAGTTGGTAAATGGGGAAATCAAGTTTAGAATATCAGTTTCAGTTATGCTTTTATTGAATTGGGATGTTCTTATCAGTTAATAGAATGGATTATAAAAATGTCTGGACATATCTAGTTTCACGTGTTTGGTTTTGTTGGTTCTGTTGACCTGCCAGATAAAGATGGACCTTCACGAATACTCTGCACACGTGTGGAACCAAAACCACCAGCCATCTCATTGCAAAGTAGACTAAATAAACTATATTTGATTACCTCATCTTAGATTAGCTGGAAGTCCGGGACCAGTTGTTCAACATGAGCATTAAGAATCATGGTTAAGTATCGTGTTAACCACCAGCAAATAACATTGGCTATTGGCTAATACAGTGTGAGAGTTCCAAATTATTTAATCCATTGTGATAAAAGAAGCTCGCCTAACATATGCATAAAAGCTTCACTTTTTTGCATATCATTCAAACATCTGCTAATAGATTAGCTAAGATCTCTTTCTAATTTTTGCTCTTGCTCTTGCTTCACTAGTTCACTGTTTGCATAGTTTACTTATTATTAAAAATTATGGACTTTTTTTTAGAGGAGTTTCAACTTTTAAAAATCAAACTCTGGGTTAATAAATCAGCAACCAACAATTTTTGTGATAACAACGTGAACGGAAGAGATGGATTTGAAAACATATACAACGGATCCATCTGTCGCTCTCAGGGGCAAAGCATCGTTGCTATTAAATGTCTAGATAGGATAGATGGGCAAGGCAACTCTGAATTTTGGAGGGAAGGCATGATGCTTTCCCGTTACACAAATGAAAATCTCACATCTCATGTAATTTTATCATGATGCATCTCGCAAAGTATCAATCGCCAGTTAGGTTCCACGGTCCTCCCTCGCATGGACTAAATGTATCAAGATATGTCTTGATGCTGCAAGGGGATTGATCATCTACCTTCATGATGATAGAGGGACACGACCAAAGTGTTCTTCATCAAGATAATAAAAGTTCCAACATTTTATTGGTTGAAAATGGGAACGGTAAAGTTTGTGACATGGCACTATCAAAAATGGGACCTCTGCTTATCAGATGCACCCAGCCTTTATGAAATGATATTGTAGGGTAGTAGGTACCTATGGGTACTTAAATCCATTGTACATGGAGACCGACTGGCATCGTTTCCAAAGAGTCAGATGTAGTCTTTAGGTGTAGTCCTATTTGAAGCTTAATGTGGGATAACAACGGCGAGCATACAAAGATTAATTAGTTGATATCTTCTTTCAAGATCTTATGCAACCAGTCTATTCTGATTCTTTAGAAGCATATTTTAACATGTATCAATAGAAGCATATTTGGTCATGAAACGAAGTGTCATAAAGCACTAAATCTTTGATACTGCCTGAAATTTATGTTGATGGTGCCATTCAAAACCAAGTTGATGGCCTGAGAGGTGGCCGGATAAGGAATAGGTGGGTGGAAAGTATTCTGATTCTTTAGAAGCATATTTGAACAGTTGTCAATAAAGCACTAAAATCCTACTAAAAGTTTTGATACCGTATTAAATGTAGCTTATAGAAACTGCCGATTCAAAACCAATGCAATACATGATCTAAAATTCTCTGAAATTCTTACATGATGTTTTGCTCCCATACTGATATTTAAGTAAGCATAATAAAATTGGCACACTAAAACAAGAAATCTGAGTCTGATAATTCTAGCACTTTGTGAATACCAATTGGGTTCACACCTGGCCGAAACGCATTCCCTTCTATGTAGCTGCAAAAAAGGCGCAATAGTAAGCAATCAACATAACTCATGAAGACAAAGTTTTAAAGTGAAACAAGAGAATAGTACTCACAGTTCTTTTAGATAAGGGTGCTTGTAGAAAGCTTCCGGAATCCTTCCACTAAATTGGTTATGATCCAAGTACCTAAATTAAAACTCTTTAATCAGAACAAAGTAATATAAACCGAGCAAGAAATAATTCTTCAACTACGTATCTCAGTACATGATTTCAATGATGTGGGGAAACTTACAAGTAAGTTAGCTTGGGGATATGAGCCAGTCCAGCTGGAACGATCCCGGACATCTTGTTGTAAGATAAATACCTGAAACCATCATCATAAATATCATCAAATTCATGAAATTTTGGTACTCATCATCTTAGAAGATTTTGCGTGATAACACTTACAAAATTTCCAGATTAGTCATGTTAGAAAGCTGTGCTGGTATTCCTCCGGTCAGATAGTTATTATTCAGATACCTGCAAATTTCACAGCAGTAAACTAAACCATCAAATTAAACAGTACAATCGAGAAATGGTTCAAACGTATCTAAAGACACGAAAGGTGAGATTCCTAACAATGACAATATACTAAATCACTTGGCACAAAAAAGTGAGATTCATGTTGTAGATTTATTATATTAAATGGGTTATAGCTGAACACATACCAAAAGTACAAAAAGATCATAAAAACCCATTACCCAACCCGCCCATTTAGAAACCAGTATCAAGCTTTCAAGAAGAATGAACATACAGATTGCGGAGAACTGGAAAACATCCTTCAATACGTATCAGTTCCCTGATAGTTCCAACCAAGTGATTGTTACCGACATCTCTGCAAACATACAATCTCGCTTCGTCAGCACATTATTTATATTTGCAAAGTTAGCAAATACGTGTCCGTCTTATAAAAAAGAGTCCAGTTCTGATTTTTAATTAATATTAATATATAACACATAATACATACTTAATAGTTTTAAACTTCAAGAACTTGAATCGTCTTGTTTTAGTGCAAAACAAAACAATACATTAGCTTATAGTGATAATAAAAGCAACGAATAAGTCCCAAAGTTGACTTCTTTTTAGGATGGAGGTAATATGATAGAGAAAGGGTAGGAATTTACAGATGGCGAAGATTTCGTAAGGTGCCCAATTCTGCGGGAATTCGCCCAATGAAGCGATTTTCATGAAGATGAAGATATTGTAGCTCAGGAAGATTAGCAAGCTCCCTCGGGATTTCACCCTTAAAGCTGTTGAAACTCAAGTACCTGCAGATGTACAAGTTGCTAATTTGATCAGTTGTTTTATATAATATATTATTAGCCTTTGAACCAACAGTGCAAGTACTTACAGATGTGTTAGTTTCTTCAGTTCTCCTATTTCAGGAGGAATCACATCCTGTAGCTTGTTCCACCTCAGATTACTGAAAAGATAACACACACAGCAACCAGACACAAAGTTCAATACCATGACACACATACAAAAGTTGGAACTACACTTATAAAGTATCCTTAACTAGCAATGCACAAAGAACCACAAGATGTTTAATATAAATGAACCAAGTAAGGAATCATACAGAACTTTAAGACGCTTCAAACGTCCAATTTGAGGTGGAATAGGTCCTGTCAACTTATTGTTGTGGAGATCCCTGTCAGCAGAAAAGTAGATATACTTTATCAAAATTGTAACACTGACCCTTGCCGAAATTCATTATAAGAATAATCCATCAATAGTAATAAGTTTGTCTAGAAAAGGTAATCTTACAGCCTAGTAAGATCCAAGAGATTTGTTACAGCAGTAGGAAAAGGCCCAATGATTGACACTGCATATACTTCCCTGAAATTACATAGTCGAATCTAATGTAAACAAACTCAAAACCATCACACACAAATATGTAACTTAGTAACACAAAAAACACAAACTATAATTAAGCCATACTTACAGTTCAGTAACTACTCGATAATCACCTTGCGTGGAGCAAGTAACTCCAGACCAGGCCGGCAAATTACCATCTCCGCACGGATCATCTCCAACCCACGCATACACCACTCTCCATCCAAGAGACGCTTTGATTTCATTAAGAGCTTTCACTACACTCGAAAACGAACACTAATCACTTTCCTAGTTTTCTTAATGTCAAATCAAATCTCATACCTAATAATCCAATATGCATAAAAAACACATGAATTCTATCAAAAAATCCTTGCATCAATGCAAACAATAAGCACAAACAAACTATTTCGCAATAAATATCTATCACTGCAAACCCTGTTTGGCTCACGGAATCCAATGGGATTCGGAATCCAATGGGATTCCGGCGGAATTGGAATTGAATTTAGTGTCTAAATTCAATTCCAATTCCGCCGGAATCCCATTGGATTCGGTGAGCAAAACGGATCGTAAGTACTAATCCTCAGTTTTACAAGAAACTATTTGAAATCTTAATCACATACTTTATAAGCTATTAAAACCTCAATAATGTCAGATAAACCTCTTACTAAACCAAAATTACCAATATGATAAACAAAATTGCATCTAATTTCGACAGAATTATATTTGAGAGATCACGTAATTCAACAGCAACAAGATAAACAAATATAATCACGAATTTCAGCCGAAAATGTAATTGAGAAAATCACCGTCTCGTTTTAGTGTTTTGCCATCAACAGCAGCATTTAAAAGGCAATGAAGCAATATAATGACTGAAACAGTTGTAGATCCACGAACACGCGCCATTTGTTCGGTAAAATCGATTGCGATCTCCGGTTTTTCACAATTTATATTCTCATTCGATCGTAGTTCGTTGATGTATGTATATAGATGTATATGTATATATATTGAGATACAGATAGAATATAAGTGGAAATAAGGTAAGATCTATCAGTGAAAATACAGAAAGAGTGATGTCGATTTCGTTATCGTTGGTAGATCTCAGCTCAGTGTCTGTGTTTGTTAATTTTAGTATCATTATTTAATACCCTTTAAGATGTGAGTAATTTTAAATGCACCCTTTATGTTTTTTTATATTACGTAATAGACCTCTTAAATTGGATTGAGATATGTCAATTGATGCAAGTTTGAAAGATTTTTTTTTTCGAAAAAAACAAGGATATATTAAATAAATGGGGATTTTTCATAAAGATGAAAAAAAATCAAAAGATACAACGCTTAAAGCCTTAAACATACTACAAACATATCAAAAACTATAAATTGATTTTATTATAAACATAGAAAACTCATATTAACCAACATCAAATACGACATCGTAGGGCATACAACTAGACATTGAGTTAAGTTATACTATATAGTAATTAGATAAAGTCGATGGTTATTGTTAGGGCTGTAAATGAGCCGAGCTACTCGTGAGCTACTCGAGCTCGGCTCGAAAAAAACTCGATTCGAGCCGAGCCTAAACGAGCTCGAGATCGAGTTCGAGCTTAAGTTAGGGCTCGTTTAGTAAACGAGCTCGAGTTTTAGGTGTCGAACTCGTTTAAGCTCGCGAGCCTAAACGAGCTTTCATGTGTATATATATTTCTACTATTTTAACATACATATATCTATATATGTATATTTAATAATCTATATATTTGTTTATATATTATACTTATGTTTAAAAATACTTATGTTTAAAAATAATTAAATATTAAAAAAATGGGATGCTGACTACTCCCTATAACTATAACTATATGATTTTATAACAATGCACAATTGCACAAATATCTAAGTCATTCATGATGGGTCTCCAACTGCATTACGTTTCCAGATGTACGTTTATGGCTATTCATTTTCCAAGTTCGACTTTCCATTCATAATTCAAAATATACATAACTACGATGATGCTGTTCATCTTTTCAAAATCTCGCTCATATACTATCAAATTTCTTTCTAACGACGGAAAAGCTTTGTACGTTCATCTTCTCAAAATTCATAGCTTTGTACTATCAAATTTCTTTTTCAACAAGCCTAACAGGAGCCGATCTCGAACTTTTAACATAAGATACGAGCCGAGCTCGAGCTAAAAATCTAAAGCTCGAACCGAGCCGAGCTCGAGCTTTCAAGAAACCAAACGAGCCGAGCTCGAACACTAGTAAGCTTGGGCTCGGCTCGGCTCAGCTCGTTTAAACCCCTAGTTATTGTAGAGTTTGAGTAATGAGTAGATTGAGATTTCACAAAATAAAAAATAAAAAAAATAAACCTAACTTGTGTTAAATACCACTTTTGCTGCCAATGAGGCCTTGCTTCATTGGTATCCATGTTTCATGGATTCGAGAGTGACCCAGGTTCGAGTCTAATAACTAACAACTAACCTTGCCTTTCAAAAAAAAAAAAAATAAATAAAAAAAAAATACCACTTTTGCTAAATGAAATTGATAAACGTGCAAGTTACCAAAGTGGTAAGTGATCTACTTTATAACCCGAGTTTCAACCCCACCAGCCATGAGAGGCCTGGAGGGGAACAACATGATCGACCGTTTAGAAAATAAGATTTTCAGTAGCAATTTTTTTTATATATATACAGTCCCAAAGAACTTTTTTATATATAGCTTATTATATTATTCGTTAGGGCATAAGAGTTGGGAGGTGATCCTCACACACCATAAGAGCTTTGTAAAATAGATTATATTATTTGTTAAGGTCTAAGAGTCTTTTTTTCATCTCGTTCTAAGTACCAAAATTCTCGAGACCAGCCCTACCACCGACATACTTTATTTTATTTTATGTTTTCAACATGGGTCCCTTTTTTCCAATTTTAGTATGGCCCTTTTCAACTTTTGATTTTTCTTTTCAGCCCTCCCACTCTCCACTCTATTTAATTTTTTTTTTCACTTTTTTATTATTAATCTTCCTTCATACTTTTTACAATTTTTTCTAATTGCATTTCTTTATTTACAACTGTTTTATCCTTGGTTCGATGGTTGGCGCGCTACCGCTGTCTCGAAGGTGAAATTATATGTTATTGTGGCTTCCTTATTATGGCATATTTGGAGCTATCGTAATGATACATTGTTTGAGTCCCGGTCGATGAAGAAATCATTTTTATTTGATTATATTCGCAATTATTCATTCAATTGGCTTCTTAATAGAGGAAAATGTAGTATTCGTTGGGACGATTGGCTCATAAAGCCATTGTAATTGTTTTGTTTTTCCCTCTCTAGTACCTTGCTAGTGAGGGTTTTTTAATAAAAATATTTTCTTTTGCTGGTAAAATAAAAAAGTATATATAACATACATTATTGTATATAAATACAATTAGTATTAGTAATAAAGATAATATCACTATCATTATAATTATTAAACTTGTTTATTATTATTATTATTATTATTATTATTATTATTATTATTATTATTATTATTATTATTATTATCGGTATTATATTATCATCATTATCAATATTATTATTATATAATTTTTTTTTACTGCAAAATTTCATAAAGAGCACCCGTTAGCAAGAATCTAGAATCGGGCTAAAAACCAACCATTAAAAAGGATCTAAAAGCCAAATGTAATTTTTTTAATTAAATAATAATTTTACGTTTTTCACCCGTGAGAAATTGACATGTTTAACATTGTTCGGGGTGTAGTTTTGTAATTTTTTTTTGTATTGTCTTTTGCTAATTGTGAGGAGGCCCAAACGACTCGACACTTGTTTACATCTATATTTTACCTAATGAAAAGAAAAATTACAAATGTTATCAAACAAACAATCTTCTTCGGGCGAGACCCACTAAACAAAGTGTCGTTCCTAAATCTCCAAATACACTATAAAGATGCAGCCACAATAGCCATAAGTCTGATCTTTTTTTGCTGTAACCGCATACCAACCTTCGAACCATAGGAACCATTCATTCCAAGATGTAAACGTCGGCAAATTACAATCAGTCCACAAACGAATCTTCGCCCAAATTTGATCCGCCAAACTACATGGAAAATGATAAAGGAAACTTGATAAAGGAAACTTAATAAAAAAAAATGATAATCATGTACGTAAGTTAGTACTAACACTAAATAATGCTAAACATTTTCTCTTCATCACATCATAATAATTATCCCTTCTATTTATTAGATATAATAAATAAATAAATAAATAAATAATAAATAATAAAAGATTAATTATTTTAAAAATAACTTTTTGCTTTTATTTATTTATATTTATTTTAATAAATAAAGCTTTACAGTTTTCAGATTAGATACTTGAAATCTAGAAGGGAACTTATTTGACAAGGAAAAATTCTTAAACTGAATTTAGACTTTGACCACTGCTCCATAAATTTATTTAATGTTTAGATTAATCATTGTAATTGCTTAATCGGATATATGGTCTTTTTTTACAAAGAAAAAGCGCTAGAAAAGTATATCTTTGTACTCTAGAAAAAGACACAATTTATTTATTTAATACTCTTTTTGAGTTGTAATCATTTACATCCATTAATTTGCTTGAAATTCAAGGGACCAATGAGAGCGCGACGTGTGGCGTGAAAATCACATGTGATTGGAAAAAAAATTAAAAAAAAATTTTTTTTTACGAAAAAAAAAATTTCGCAATTTTTTTTTGAATTTTTTTTTTACAATTACATGTGATTCTGCATGTCAATCACATGTGATTATGCATGTCAAATCCAATCACATGTGATTATGCATGTCAATCACATGTGACTATGCATGTCAAATCCAATCACATGTGATTGTGCAGGTAAATCACATGTGATCGTAGAAAAAATTTCGGAAAAAATTTCCTTAAAAAAATTTTTATTTTAGAAAATTTTTTCAATCACATGTGATTTCGCGCCACATGTCACGCTCTCATTGGTCCCTTTGATCTCAACTTAATTTATGAATTCAAATGAATATTCCTCTAATACTTTTATATGTTGAATTTTTTTTTTATTTTATGGCGACACGTAAAGAGTCTAGTCTTAAAGCTTTATTAAGAAAATCAAATTGTCTAATTTAGCCATGAAAGTTCATTAATTTAGTATACATGAAATTCTGAATTTAAGTTGATTATAGGTGATGATAAAGTTACAAAATGTACTTGATATTCTACTATATTTATGTATCTTTGTTTAAAAAAAAAAAAGCTTTAAATACACAAATTTAATGAATTTATCAAAATGTGTAATAGAAATATCATCATACCGTTATTATACATCTGTAGAACTCCATTAGATTTAACCTCTCCCTAGATAATCTCTGGCCATATATAAAACTCTACACCATTAAAGGTTTCAAGATGAATAACACTAAAATAATTTAAATAATTTCACACGTACAATAATTTATCTTTATCTTGACTAAATTCTTATATAATTCGATGTATAGCGTAATTAAGTGCTTAGTGATATCAATGTAATCTGACTTCTCTCTATTGATAACGATTTTGGGTATTGCTTTTTATGTCACAGTGAAACATTTTGTAAATTGTAATTCGATCATCGACTTAAAAAAAGATGGCATGGGTTAGTTGGGAACAAATTTTGTTACTTTATGAGTCGGGCGGGTTAAACATTGGATCTCTAAAAAATAAAAACTTGACTCTCCTAACCAAGTGGTGGTGGAAATTCTTAACTAACAATGGGTCACTTTGGGTAAAGGTCATAAAAAGTATCTATGGTGATAATGGGGGATTGGAATGTATTGCCTCAAACTCGTCAAATTTTAAAAGGTTAACCGGTCGTACTTGGTTTAATATTATCAATGTCAAACACACCCTAACTAAGTTAGGGTGTGATATTACTAATGAGTTTGTTAAGTCGATTAGTGCAGGTTCGGAAACAAAGTTTTGGAGTGATAAATGGGTTGGTGATGTTGAATTAAAGCTTGTTTATCTAAGGCTTTTCAGAATCGAGGCAAACCAGGCTGCTAGTCTGCTACTATAGGGGACAGAATGAAATGGATAGAAGACTGAGTGTTTTTTAGCTGGGAATGGACTTCGACTCCAAAATGGCGACTTACCTATGAGTTACAGCAGCTCGAAATCCTAGTGTCTGAGGTAAAACCATCGGGAAAAGTCTCGGACGAATGGGTTTGGAAGCCTTGTAACTCGGGTAGGTTTTTTTCGAAATCTATGAACGAGCTGTTGGAAGAATTGCATTCTCCAAATATTATCCATCTTGAACCAACACTTAGGAACAATTTGATTCCACAAAAAATTGGAATCCTCACTTGGCGTGCTACTCAAAATAAACTATCTGTTAGAACCGAGCTTGATCGTCGAGGCATTGATTTACACTCTACTAGATACCCGGTTTGTGATGATGCTATCGAAACTCTAAACCACACACTTATCTTTTGCAAAACGGCATCTGACATTTGGGAAAGAATATTCAAATGGTGGAATTTGGATATGATGATTTTCGCGGACATCAACGATCTCTCAAAATGTTAAAATTCAATCCTCCAAACTACTATAGGCTCTTCCATTTGGCAAGCGGTAGTTTGGGTCACTACCTACTTCATTTGGAGAAATAGAAATGATCACGTGTTTAACAAGTCTAGATCTTGCAATGCAAAAATTGTGTCCGAAATTCAAATCAAATTATTCGAATGGATCTCCTCGAGACTAAAAAATGGGAATCTTCATTGGCTAAATTGGATAAAAAACCCAAGGAAATTTGATGTCACCCAGCCAAACAAAGAAGGTATTGGCTAATATAACAGGGTTTTTTCATCCTCTCTTGCAAAAGAATTCTTGATTAGTACTTAAATGAGCCGGTTATTTATTGCTTTGTCGCTAAGATTGTTTAGTACTGTAATTATAACCGGTCCAGCTTGATTCCAAGTGAGGAAACACTAAGAACAATTTTGTAAGTTGAGGGTTTTTCCCTGTAACTTTGTTAGAGTATTCCTCTTGTTCGGTAGGGTTATTACATACTTGTAAATGTTTCTCGTGTAGTTGTTTCGTGTATGCTGGCCGCATGGCTCTTTTGTATTATTTGTTTTAATCTTTAATAAAAGTTGTTGATATTTCAAAAAAAAAAAAAATTTGCATTCATTTCATGATTTGAAGACTATAAATGAAACAAAAATATCTAATATTACATGGGTTTCGTGCCATTTCAATCAATATGATTTTTTCATACATATAATAGCATAGCATTGCGATACATCATAATCATAAAGCATATAAAGACGGATACTAATTAAGTCAAAATTCATTAAACTCGCATATTCCATCCATTAATCTGCCTAAACCACCACATATATGACATACTCATATTTACATTAAGAAAGTACAAAGTCAACAAATATTAAGCATTTGAATAAAACACTAAAAAGTACTATTTTACCCCAAAAACTTTATAAACTACACCCCCAACCTATGATTGAATTAAACCAACATTTTCCTCTTCATGAGAAAAAAGCCTGTAAATTTAATGCAACTCATGGACTTCACTTGATACCACCTCCAACTCATAAAGATATAAGAAAAGTACAACTATTATTACTCTTAGTACAACAATATTTCCATCCTGGTTTTTGCTGCTTCCAAATCATCATATTGCAAATTCACCCTTCACTGCATTAGCTTTCTTATTTCATCATTCAACTTAGGAATTCAAATTCAAGAACAAAGATGGAAATACCGATTTTTTTCGATTTGATAACAATCGCAACAGAGAAAAACAAAATATTAATCTTGAAAATTTTAATAGTAAAATCTTGGATGATCATTTTCTGGAAATGAAATAATAGAATTTGATAAAGGAACCTAATTTCTTGTAATTGATATAATTTGGTGAAATGGGTAGTGAAAAAGATTCAATTGTGAAGTGGGTTTGGTCCAGAAGGGACTAATCTTTTAGCTACACCGTATCTTGGATCGATTTCGTCGAGTGGCGACGGTGGTTTGTGGTTGAGCTGCGGTGGTAGTGGTGGGATAGGGTGGAGTATTTGTGATTGAACGCATGGGGAAGGTGGTTTTTTGGGGGTGGTGGCACAATGTTGATCATTGAATTGGTGGTGAATGGTGGTTTTCGGAAAATTGGTGGCGGAGGTGAGGTTGACGGTGATGAAGAGAAGGAGGAGTAACGGCGGTAAAATGGTTTTCCGGCGAGGTAGTGAGTGATTCATCTTTGTAAGTATTTCAGGAGAGAAATGGTGATGGTGAAATGTTTATGGGGTATTTATAAGAGAGATGATATGGGTGTAAATAGAGGGAAATTGAGATGATGGTGTTTATGTTTGATTAGTTAACGTGTTTAATTTAAAATCTAATTATTTAATTATTTATTATTTACGTGAATTTGACCAATTTCATATGAACATTAAGATATTTTAGATAAAAGAATTAAATGCTCTTTGTTGAATTTTGTGATAATTGAAGATTTGATTATATGATATTTAATAAAATATATTAATTAATTATTAATTATAAGTATATTTTAAAGACAAAAACACACTCAACATGATTTTCTACACTAATATATGCATAATATTATCATTAGGACTTAAACTTATGACCTCAAAGTTAGAGGGTCGTTTCAATATCATCGCACCAATGTTTATTTGATACATGTGTCCCATATTAATTTTCCTAAAAAAAAAAAAAGTTTAAAAAAATATTATAAAATTTGTTTACTTTTCAGTTTTATGCTTACATTTTATTTTTTTAATCATATAAACATACATCAAGGGTATAATAGACTTAAGCTTCTTATTCTTTTTTTAATTTATGAAAGTAGATAATTAAATACATTCTAAAATAAAATAATGGACAATAAATTAGACACGTAAGTAGTAATTATTAACTACCACCGAGGCATTACCTAAGTGATATAAGTTTTGGATTGGATCTGAGTTCTAGTTGGCGCATGTTCGAATTCAAGGGGAGGTTTTCTCAAAGTTATTGTTGTGGTGAATAGAAGTGTATGCTCTAAGCCACTCGGTATAATCCAAAGCCCACTGGATATCCAATGCGGCGATGGTGTGTAAAAAGGTTCCTCTTAATGCGTGAGTGGATGACAAATGAGAGTATTCGATGTCGAAATACCTGTTAAAAAAAGAGAGTAATTATTAGCTATAAATGTAATAAATGACGTTTACAAATGAGAATGTGTGAAATAATTTATGATAGTATGAATGATATGATAAAAGCTCTTAATAAAGTTGATTTCTAGAAAATAAATTATTTGATGATTGCTTTTAATAAACATGTTAACTACAATCAAATGTAAAAAAAAAAAAAAAAAAAAAAAAAAAAAAAAAAAAACCATCATTATTTATAGGTACTAAACAGATTGCTAATGATATATAAATGTGCTAAAAGTTAATGATTAAACATTCAACACTAACTAAAATTCACCCTTAAAGTGTGTTTGTACACTATCTCAAATATTAACCCCATTATTCAAAAGTATGTTAAAAGAGTGAAAAAATATTAGTTTAGTTCTTCTCAAATCAAAATATTAATATGGTGTAAAATTTTACGTGTAACACTATTTGTAACATTATTTTACATCAAAGTTGATGTAAATATTCAACACATCAAATCTATACGCACTATTTTTCATTTGAAGTTTTTAACCCATCTTATACTTTATTTCAACTTTCAAATATGACAATGATTTGTATATGGCCAATTTTTATACGTATAATATAAAATATACTTTATGCGTCTCCCTTCAAATGTTCAATATTCTTTTTATAAGATGTCTCGGTTGTTTTTGAATAGCATCACACACTCATATCATAAATAGTCTGTGTCATATCTCGATCTCACAATCGCAAAGTTGACGAGTTACGTTGATACAGCTAGCTTAAATTAAGACCTAGTAAATGTCTCAAACTAATTATTATCTTTCATAAATAAATTTTTTTTTTTATTTCTTTCATGAATAAATTAGAATAATTTTGTGACGTTTCTTTATATTCTTAACCTATACATATAAGATAAAACTGATAAAAGAAATGGATGGAATTGTTAAGTAAACATTAGTACATCGTAATTGTAGTAATTAACAATATTGTCTAGAATGTTACTTTATTTTTTTTATTTTTTTTGTAACAGACAATTAAATTGGAATAGAGAGAGTAAAACTTTATAGATATTTAGTGGTTTACAAATTAAAAAAATGGAACTACAAATCAACTATTTTTATATAGAGCTAATTTTTTTGAACGGCTATATAGAGCTAATTGATAGTGAACTCTAGCTGCATAAGTGGATTCTAGATGCAATTTGTTTAACTAATAACCAACTTTCTTATTGAAGGTATATAACACTCACTCATCTTAAGTAGCTACGTAAGGTTGAATTATTGGATTTTTTGATACTTTTAGAGCAGACAGAATATAGTCGAGCCGCAAAAGTAGTTCTAAATTCTGCATAATATAAGTTTGCACGGTTGTTAATGATCAACTTAATTTACCTTTGAATATCAAATATAGTTTAACTTTACACTAAACAAGGTAGATCTTGGGGGATTTTAGTAATTAAAACACAACCTTCAACCTTGGTAAAATGTTGGAAATACGGAAATAATAGCTCGAGTCTTACCATTTATACTAAAATAACAATACTAGACGTTGAAAATATACTCGTATTTTAGTAACGTACACATGAATCTTTGTTTAATAGATCGCCGTTTTTGTTGAGAAGGGGTTCTCAGTGGTATCTACAATTTACACGTATATATATAATTCTGTATTTGGGTGGTAGATCCATAGTGTATCTTTCTTTTTAATGATAAAGATAGTTGATATTTCCAAACATGTTTTTGATAAATCCACACAGATTTACTAAACTGCCCTTAATGAGATGTTCACAAGTTTTTTTGTTATAATTTATTGAAGGGGCATTATTGAAAAGTATCACCAAACTTGTGTGGATCTATCAAAAGATTGTTTGGAAATATCACTTCCTATATAATAATTAATAATATATAATGGTTGCTTTCCTTTTTTAAATCATAGTTAGGTTGGTAAGAAAAAAAAACGTGAAGAACTACTAGCTAGATAAGATAATGATGTTCTACTACATTATTAAACTAGAAAAGTGGCATGCGCGATGCCGCAGTGTCTTTCGGGTTACATAATCATAGTTAACGTAACGTTATGTATTTACGGAAATAAAAACGCTTTGGTACAGGTGTTTTTGGATACATGTCGTTAGTACCTAGTGTACCTAATGGCGTATGCATTTTTAACGTCAGGAAGATTGTGTAAAAAATGGAAACATAATCATCGATATGATGTAGGTAGCTTGGGTTGTTTATTATAAGTGTATGTATATGTATTGAAGATAGCCCGAGGTGTTTAGTGTTTTTTGAGAAGTGTCCGTTTCGCGTATAGTTAGTCCCGTTGGGTTCGTCAGATGTTTTCGAGTTGAACGGTGGTCTCGGAAAAATTTAACTCGCACCGAGCGAGAAGATATGGCCCATTATAAATTCGGGTGGAATTATTTCTTTTATTTTAATAAAATTATATATATATATATTTACACTTTCTACTCCTGAAAAAGTGTAAACTTGAGGGGCCGTTGTGCAAATTGAGTCGAAGTTGAGGGACCGAATGTAGTGTGTACGCAAACTCAAAACGACAATCCAAAACAACTGAAACGGCAAAAATCCTGGTGACTTTTAGTATATAATATAATATAATATAATATAATATAATATAATATAATATAATATAATATAATATAATATAATATAATATAATATAATATAATATAATATAATATAATATAATATAATATAATATAATATAATAATTAAATTTTGAATTAAGTTCTAGGTGTTACAATTCAGTAGGCTTATAACTACCTTTATGGCTGATCTTAGCAACAAGCCTTCTTATAATTATATATATGAGCATAGATAAAAGAGAGAAGAATAAAATTTTTTATATATGTGAATTGGTATATACACTGATTACAATCGATCGCATATTTATAGTATAATAATTCATTGTGCAGTTAGGTGCACAGTAATATCCGTGAATTTGTAATCGAATAAACTTCACTTTATCAAAAGTGTTATTAAAGTTGTCGGCCATAAGTTTTGGCTATATATAACACTCCCCCTTGGACGACAATTTTGTTTTATTAAAAATCAACTACATGTTACTGCCTCGTTAAAAACCTTGCTAAAGAAAAACCCAGTGGGATAAAAACTTTAGCCAAGGGAAAAAGAGTGCAACATAGAGTTGACTCCCCCTCAAGTAGACATCGCTGAGTCGTCACATGTTTTGAACATGCCTCATGCCAATATTGTAAACATGCGTTCTGAAAATAGCAGTTGGAAGTACTTTGGTGAAAAGATCGGCAGAGTTTTTGCTGGATTGAACATGTCTCATTTCAATCTGGTTGTCTTTGATGAGATCTTGAGTGTAAGAGAAGAATCTAGGAGGTATGTGTTTCGTTCGGTCACTTTTGATATACCCTTCTTTCATCTGTGCTATGCAAGCTGCATTATCTTCATAGATAGTTGTTGGGCTTTTATCGCGTTCTAGTCCACAAGAATCAGTAATGAGTTGTGTCATTGATCTCAACCAAAAATATTCCCGAGTAGCTTCATGTAATGCAATCACTTCAGCATGATTTGATGATGTTGCAACAAGTGTTTGTTTTTGAGAACGCCATGATATTGCGGTACCTCCATTTAGGAATACATATCCAGTTTGAGATTTAGCTTTATGTGGATCAGATAAATAACCTGCATCTGCATAACCAACTAAATCTTGTTTTGAATCGTTAGAATAAAATAATCCCAAATCAACAGTTCCTTGAAGGTAGCGGAATATGTGTTTGATACCATTCCAATGTCTTTTGGTAGGAGCTGAGCTGAACCTTGCCAACAAATTAACTGCAAAAGAAATGTCAGGTATTGTACAATTTGTAAGATACATAAGAGCTCCAATTGCACTAAGATATGGTACTTCTGGTCCCAGGATATCTTCATGATCTTCACAAGGATGAAATGGATCAGTGTCAACATTAAGTGATCTAACAACCATAGGAGTACTTAATGGTTTTGCCTTGTCCATATTGAAACATTTTAAAATCTTTTCCGTATAAGTTGTTTGATGTACAAGTAAACCATTAGGCATATGCTCAATCTGCAAACCAAGGCAATACTTGATTTTTTCGAGATCTTTCATTTCAAATTCTTTCTTTAGAAGTTGAATGGCTTCATGGATCTCTTTATTTGTACCTATGATGTTAAGATCATTGACATAAACGGCTATGGTCACATATCCGGATGTTGTTTTCTTAATGAATACACATGGGTAAATAAGATTATTAGTATACCCTTTGCTTATCAAGTAATCACTTAATCATTTATATCACATGCGACCCGATTGTTTCAACCCATATAAAGACCTTTGTAACTTGATTGAGTACATTTCTTTAGGTTTTGCATTGGTTGCTCCTGATACCTTAAATCCTTCAGGTATCTTCATATATATATATCACTATCAAGTGATCCATATAAATAAGCAGTCACAACATCCATGAGATGCATTTCTAAATTTTTAGAAACTGCCAGACTGATTAAGTATCTAAAAGTAATTGCATCCATAACAGGAGAATAAGTTTCCTCATAATCAATTCCTGGTCTTTGAGAAAAACCTTGAGCTACAAGTCTAGTTTTATATCTTGTAACTTCATTTTTCTCATTTCTTTTTCGCACAAAAACCCATCTATATCCCACAGGTTTCACATCTTTAGGTGTGAGAATGATAGATCCGAAAACTTTTCTTTTATTGAGCGATTCAAATTCAGCTCGTATTACTCCTTTTCAATGATCCCAATCATGTCTATTTTGACATTCTATGACAGATTTTGGTTCTGGATCATCATCATCATTCATGATGTCATATGCAACATTATATGAAAATATCTCATCAAGATTTTTCATTTCATTTCGGTTCCATAATATTTTTGAATGTGCATAATTGATTGAAAATTCTGTATTGACATCATCAATCTCCTCTGCAGAAGGAGTATTGATTTGTGGTTCTTCTTGAACACTTTCTTTTACCTCATTATCAGCTGATTTTCTTTTTCGAGGATTTTTATCTTTGGAACCAATTGGTCTCCCACGTTTCTGGCATGGCAAAGACTCAAGAGTGACATTATTGCCAGCTTTTGGAATTTCAATTCGAGCTGGAGCATTTGCTGCCGGTATATATGATTTAGTCACTCTTTTTGTATCTGTAAATGCATCAGGCAGTTTATTCGCAAGTTCTTGCATATGCATTATTTTTTGAACTTCGATCTCGCATTCTTTTGTGCGAGGATCAAGATACATTAATTGAGGTTCACACCATGAAACATCATTTTCTTTATTTTTTATTTCTCCCCTAATCTAGGGAACAATGTTTCATTAAAGTGACAATCAGCAAAACGTGCTGTAAAAACATCACCCGTCATGGGTTCAATATATCTTATGATTGAAGATGTTTCATATCCAACATATATTCCCATTCTTCTTTGAGGACCCATTTTAGTGCGTTGTGGTGGTGCGATAGGAATATAAACCGCACAACCAAATGTTCTAAGGTGGGAAATATTTGGCTGATGGCCAAAAGCAAGTTGCAAGGGAGTATATGTATGACTTGCACTTGGTCTAATGCGAATTAATGATGCAGCATGTAAAATTGCATGACCCCATACAGATACTGGGAGTTTTGTTCTCATTATCAATGGTCTAGCTATTAATTGCAATCGTTTGATTAGTGATTCAGCTAAACCATTTTGTGTATGCACATGGGCAACAGGATGTTCAACAACAATCCCAATAGACATGCAAAAATCATTAAATGCTTGAGATGTAAACTCACCAGCATTATCCAATCTCACCCTTTTAATAGTATAATCAGGGAAATGTGCTCTTAATTTAATAATTTGAGCAAGAAATTTTGCAAATGTCATGTTTCGACTTGATAATAGACATACATGAGACCATCTACTAGATGCGTCTATTAGGACCATGAAATATCTAAATGGTTCACATGGTGGATGAATTGGTCCACATATATCACCTTGAATTCTTTCAAGAAATAATGGTGATTCTTTTTCAACCATAAGAGGTGATGGTCTTATTATCAATTTTTCAAGTGAGCATGTGATAATGCTAAAAACGAACATATATTTCATAGCATTATTCCTCAAGAAAGACAAGCTTTTAGTTGCAATTGTTCTATTTAAAAGTGATATTCATTTAAATAATAAAAGGTGAAGACAAAAGACAGATTCGACGAATTGAAGACGCAAACGACCAAAAAGCTCAAAAGTAAAAAAGACAATCAAAGAGGTTCCAATTATTGATAAGAAACGTCTCGAAATTACAAAAGTACAAGATTCAAAACGCAAAGTACAAGATATTAAATTATACGCAAGGACGTTCGAAAATCCGGAACCGGGACCAGAGTCAACTCTCAACGCTCGACGCAACGGACTAAAAATTACAAGTCAACTATGCATATGAATATAATATAATATATAATTAATTCTTAAAATTAATATATATATATTATATTATATTTATAAAACGTCGGCACAAGGAAACAAGCAACATGTGAGCTCTCCCAACTGGCCATGCGATCGCATGGCCAGGAAGAAGAAAGTCCATGCGATCGCATGGCATGAAAAGTCGGGCCACATCTCCTATAAATTCGCAGTTTGGTGAACGCAAAAAACATATATATCCATCTCTCTATCTATATACGTAATATTTATATTTATAATTTATAATTTAATTTTAATTTTAATTATAATTCTAATAATAAGGGTATGTTAGCGAATGTTGTAAGGGTGTAAGTCGAAATTCTGTCCGTGTAACGCTACGCTATTTTTAATCATTGTAAGTTATGTTCAACCTTTTTATATTAATGTCTCGTAGCTAAGTTATTATTATGCTTATTTAATCCGAAGTAATCATGATGTTGGGCTAATTACTAAAATTGGGTAATTGGGCTTTGTACCATAATTGGGGTTTGGATAAAAGAACGACACTTGTGAAAATTAGACTATGGGCTATTAATGGGCTTTATATTTGTTTAACTAAATGATAGTTTGTTAATGTTAATATAAAGATTTACAATTGGGCGTCCCTATAAATAACCATATACACTCGATCGGACACGATGGGCGGGGTATTTATATGTACGAATAATCGTTCATTTAACCGGACACGGGAATGGATTAATAGCCACTAGAATAATTAAAACAGGGGTGAAATTATGTACAAGGACACTTGGTATAATTGATAACAAAATATTAAAACCTTGGGTTACACTCAGTCGACATCCTGGTGTAATTATTAAATAAAGTATTAAAATCTTGTTACAGTTTAAGTCCCCAATTAGTTGGAATATTTAACTTCGGGTATAAGGATAATTTGACGAGGACACTCGCACTTTATATTTATGACTGATGGACTGTTATGGACAAAAACCAGACGGACATATTAAATAATCCAGGACAAAGGACAATTAACTCATGGGCATAAAACTAAAATCAACACGTCAAACATCATGGTTACGGAAGTTTAAATAAGCATAATTTTTTTATTTCATATTTAATTTAATTTCCTTTATTTTATATTTAATTGCACTTCTAATTATCGCATTTTTATTCATTGTTATTGTATTTAATTGCACTTTTAATTATCGTACTTTTTAATTATCGCAAGTTTATTTTATCGCACTTTTATTATTCGTAATTTCATTATCGTTATTTACTTTACGCTTTAAATTAAGTCTTTTATTTAATATTTTACATTTGGTTTTAACTGCGACTGAAGAATTAAAATCGACAAACCGGTCATTAAACGGTAAAAAAAACCCCTTTGTAATAATAATATTACTTATATATATATTTGTATTTTTTATAAAAATAAACTAATATAGCGTTAAACTTTGTTTAAAGATTTTCCCTGTGGAACGAACCGGACTTACTAAAAACTACACTACTGTACGATTAGGTACACTGCCTATAAGTGTTGTAGCAAGGTTTAAGTATATCCATTCTCTAAATAAATAAATATCTTGTGTAAAATTGTATCGTATTTAATAGTATTTCCTGCTAAAAATTAATAGTATTTTATACCACTCTGCTCAAACATCAAGTATTTTTGGCGCCGCTGCCGGGGACAAATCTAGCTTAAAAGCCGGAAGCGCAACGCTATATAAAAAAAAGGATTTTTATTTTTAAGTTTACTTTTATAAAAAAATACGCTTTTGTAAAAATACGTTTTAAATATTCTAAAATATAAAAAGAAAAATATAAATATAAATATTTTTAAGAGTTTGTTAAATATTTAAGTTCTATAAAAGTTTCTTTATCTTTATTTTATAAAAATATAAGTTTTATTTAATTTATATAAATATATTATATAAATATATAAAACAGAAAAATAAAACACAAATCAGAAAGAAAAAAAAAACACACTCGAGTCCAGTACTGTAGCAGCCCAGTAACTGGCCCGAAACCCTAGCCCATGGATCGCATGGCTGGGTAACTTAGGACTCATGCGATCGCATGAGCCCGTCTGACACGCCACAGTTGACATCGTACTGCATTAATTACGGATTATAATTATTATTATTATATTTAAACCCTAATTAGGGTTATATATTATATTATTTAGTTTAGTTTATTATTATTTGTATTATTTTGGTTAAATTAGTTTAAATAAATTATAAATTTAATAGTTTTATAAAATAAATAATAAAAAAACTATATTTTTATAAAAATTGTACTTTTTACAACTTTTTGTATATTTTTATATTTTGTCCTTTTTCAATAGTTTTAGCGTAATATTTGTATTTTTAGCTCATATTTAGTTTTAAACTTAGTTTTTGCCATAGCTATTTTTATTTCTAGATTTTTAAGCCTTGCCGTAAAATTCCTTAAGTGCTTTTTCTTTAGACTAAGATTTAGGTACTTTAGAATTTTGCGACGCCTTTTTAAGTTTTAGTTTCTTTTTAAGTTATTGTCATTTGGAATATAATTTTACTTGTAAGCTTTAATATTTTTAGATGCCTTTTACCTATGTATCAATTATCATTCCAATTAGTAATCTCAATTTGCGATTATAATTTTAAGTTAGTTGTAGTAATAAGGTTAGGTTAGTCAAGTGTTTTTAAGTTTTATAAGTTTCTTTTATTTTTCCGTCACCTTTTATTTTTCAACCATTTTTCTTTTTCGACCTCTTTCGACGCGCTCTTTTTCTTTCTTATTTCTCGTCATTCTAGTTTTTAGGACTTAGAATTTTTTTTCTACTTCTTATCTAAATTTCTTAAAATTACGAAAATTTATTTTAAGTGGTTAAATTGATAGACATCAAAATTTTCTGGTTCGTAGTAATAGTTGGATTTGTATGTGGACCGGGTTATTGGAGCCAAACAGTCCTCAATTATATTGAGACTAAACGAATCCTGCCCCTCTGCTGCATCTTTTGGCTATTCGAAACGTGGGCAAAATCAGAAAAGTCTATTAATTGGATAACTTATTATAATTTTTCTTTCCTTTTAAAAACTAATAGGATATTCAGTGAATGCACCGAGCAAGACGTTCACCACCTTTTGTACGTTCACCACCTGTAACTAGATCAAGACATTTAGCAAATATTACTGCCGTTGATTTTTCTTTAGAATCGTCATCCAGTCGACCAAGTACTCCAGTTCAAATTTCCGATAATCCATTTTTTGAACCCGACCTCACAATTGAGAATCCGGAGAATATTCAGGAACGATTCATAGATCCTGAACCACTAAATTTTCATCCGGAACCACCAATCATTCAAACAGAGATTGTTGAGGAACGAACCATTAAATCAGAATCCTCTAGTGATTCCGATTCAACAAATTCAATTATGGAGAATCTGGAACCTTTAAGTATGGAAGACCGAATGAGAGCTAAACGCACTGGCCAAGGTCACACAATTACTCATCCAGACATTAATGCGTCAGATTATGAAATCAAAGGACAAATTCTACACATGGTGACTAATCAATGCCAATTTAGTGGTGCGCCGAAGGAAGATCCAAATGAACATCTACGTACCTTTAATAGGATCTGCACACTATTTAAAATAAAAGAAGTTAAGGATGAACAGATATATCTCATGTTATTTCCCTGGACTTTAAAGGGAGAAGCCAAAGATTGGTTGGAATCGTTACCTGAAGGGGCGATTGATACATGGGACGTATTAGTTGAAAAATTTCTTAAACAATTCTTTCCTGCATCTAAAGCCGTAAGACTTCAAGGAGAAATTGTTACGTTCACACAGAAGCCGAATGAAACTCTATATGAGGCGTGGACTAGATTTGGAAAGTTGTTAAGAGGATGTCCGCAACATGGTTTAGACACCTGTCAAATAGTACAAATATTCTACCAAGGATGCGACATCACTACAAGGAAAGACATAGATATAGCAGCTGGTGGTTCTATTATGAAGAAAACCGAAACTGATGCTTACAAAATTATTGATAACACTACTTCCCACTCACATGAGTGGCACCAAGAAAAAAGATATCGTTAGATCATCTAAAGCAGCTAGAGCCGATTCTAGCCATGACTTAGATTCCATTTCCGCAAAGATAGATGCTGTCGAGAGGCGAATGGAAAAGATGACTAAAGATATTCACTCAATACGAATTAGTTGTGAGCAGTGTGGAGGACCACATTTGACAAAAGATTGTCTCAGTATTGAATTAACAATGGAACAAAGAGAGAATATTTCATACATAAACCAAAGGCCTGGAAATAATTATCAGAATAATTATCAACCGCCAAGACCGATTTACAATCAAAACCAGAATTATAACAGAAATATTCCATACAACAACCAACAAGTTCCTAGCAATCAACAATTATCCAATAATAATTACAATCAGCAAAGACCTAATTTTCAAAACAAACCACCACAACAAACCGATGATAAAAAGCCGAATTTAGAAGATATGATGACGAAGCTAGTTGAAACTCAAACGCAGTTTTTCACATCTCAGAAACAAACTAATGAACAAAATGCTCAAGCATTTAGAAATCAACAAGCTTCTATTCAAAACTTGGAACAAGAAGTAAGTAACCTAGCAAGGTTAATAGGTGAAAGAAAACCGGGAAGTTTACCTAGTGATACAAATGCTAACCCCCGAAATGAAACAGCTAAAGCTATTACCACAAGAAGTGGTACAACACTTAAACCACCTGAAATACCTGTAACTTCTGATGAAGCTATTCCTACTCCACAAGAACCACAACCTGATCAAGATAAGGAAAAAGAACCGGTAGTTGAAAAGGTTAATGAAGATAACACAGCTAAGGATAAACCTTATGTTAAACCATACCAACCACCACTTCCTTACCCGAGTAAAATGAAGAAAGAAAAACTTGAAGCCGAGCAATCCAAATTCTTGGATATGTTTAAACAGATAAATGTAAATCTTCCTTTCATTGATGTGATTTCAGGAATGCCTAGATACGCTAAATTCTTGAAAGATCTGATCACGAATAGAAAGAAAATGGAAGAACTCTCGGCTGTTACTATGAATGCTAATTGTTCAGCAGTGCTGTTGAATAAGATACCAGAAAAACTATCTGATCCAGGAAGTTTCACAATTCCATGTTTTCTGGGTAGTCTTAGTTCAATAGAAGCATTAGCAGATTTAGGTGCTAGTATAAATCTAATGCCATATTCACTATACGCTAAACTAGACCTTGGAGAATTGAAACCAACCAGAATAAGCATACAACTAGCCGATCGATCAATAAAATATCCTAGAGGGATAATGGAAAACATGCTAGTTAAAGTTGGTACTTTAGTATTTCCAGAAGATTTTGTTGTTCTGGACATGGAAGAAGATTCTCAAGTTCCTCTCATATTAGGAAGACCATTCTTAAACAGGGCTAAAGCAATGATAGACGTGTTCGGTAAGAAATTGACCCTAAGTATAGAGGATGAGAGTGTTACCTTTTCAGTTGATAGAGCAATGCAACAACCACAATCTGCAGATGATACATGTTATTATATTCAAACTATAGATGCACATGCAGAATTATTAGAAGAATTTCCAGAATTACAAGGAACAGGAGAATGTTCTTTAGGAGAAGGAACAGAACCAATTGATGAAGCTGAAATGTTAGCTACACTTATAGCTAATGGATATGAACCAACAACAGAAGAAATCCAAATGCTAAAAGAAGAAGACAGATATCGATATAAATCATCGATAGAAGAACCTCCAAAATTAGAGTTAAAGCCACTTCCAAACCATTTGGAATACGCTTATTTACATGGTGAATCTGAATTACCTGTAATAATATCGTCTTCTCTTAAAGGAAATATTCCTTCGTATTGCACACATAAAATCCTTATGGAAGAAGGTCATAAAACGTATGTGCAACGCCAACGAAGACTAAATCCTAATATGCAAGATGTAGTTAAAAAAGAAATTATTAAACTGCTAGACGCAGGTCTAATTTATCCAATTTCTGATAGTCCATGGGTAAGCCCCGTTCAATGCGTGCCTAAGAAGGGTGGCATGACTGTCATTACAAATGAGAAAAATGAGCTTATTCCTAATAGGACTGTAATAGGATGGCGTGTGTGTATTGATTATAGAAAATTAAATGACGCCACCAGAAAAGATCACTTTCCCTTACCTTTCATTGATCAAATGTTGGAAAGATTAGCCGGAAATAGTTACTATTGTTTTCTAGATGGATGATGTGCAGCGGGGTGTATATAAAATAGTTTTTGATTTTTGCAGGAAATACTATTAAATACGATACAATTTTACACAAGATATTTATTTATTTATAGAATGGATATACTTAAACCTTGCTACAACACTTATAGGCAGTGTACCTAATCGTACAATAGTGTAGTTTTTAGTAAGTCCGGTTCGTTCCACAGGGAATCTTTTTTAAACAAAGCTCAACGCTATATTAGTTTACTTTTATAAAAATACAAATATATATATAAGTAATATTATTATTATAAAGGGGGGTTTTTACTGTTTAATGACTGGTTTGTCGATTTTAAAACTTTAGTCGCAGTTAAAACCAAATGTAAAATATTAAAAATAAATACAAGACTTAAATTAAAGCGTAAAGTAAATAACGATAATGAAATTTCGAATAATAAAAGTGCGATAAAATAAACTTGCGATAATTAAAGAGTACGATAATTAAAAGTGCAATTAAATAAAATAACAATAAAAATGCGATAATTAGAAGTGCAATTAAATATAAAATAAAGGAAATTAAATATGAAATAAAAGAATTATGCTTATTTAAACTTCCGTAATCATGATGTTTGACGTGTTGATTTTAGTTTTATGCCCATGGGTTAATTGTCCTTTGTCCTGAATTATTTAATATGTCCGTCTTGTTTTTGTCCATAACAGTCCATCAGTCATAAATATAAAGTGCGAGTGTCCTCGTCAAATTATTCTTATACCCGAAGTTAAATATTCTAACTAATTGGGGATTCGAATTGTAACAAGGTTTTAATACTTTGTTTAATGAATACACCAGGTTATCGACTGCGTGTAAACCAAGGTTTTACTACTTTGTTAACAATTACACCAATTACCCTTGAATGTAGTTCACCCCTGTTTCAACAAGTTTATTAACTATTAATCCATTTCCGTGTCCGGTTAAATGAACGATTATTCGTACATATAAATACCCCGCCCATCGTGTCCGATTGAGTGTATATGGTAATTTATAGGGACGCCCAATTGTAAATCTTTATATTAACATTAACAAACTATCATTTAGTTAAACAAATATAAAGCCCATTAATAGCCCATAGTCTAATTTCCACAAGTGTCGTTCTTTTGTCCAAACCCCAATTATGGTACAAAGCCCAATTACCCAATTTTAGTAATTAGCCCAACATCATGATTACTTCGTTTTAAATAAGCATAATAATAACTTAGCTACGAGACATTAATGTAAAAAGGTTGAACATAACTTACAATGATTAAAAATAGCGTAGCGTTACACGGACAGAATTTCGACTTACACCCTTACAACATTCGCTAACATACCCTTATTATTAGAATTATAATTAAAATTAAAATATAAATTATAAATATATATATATATATAATTTACGTATGAGAAGAAGAAGAAAAAGATGATGAAAATGATCAGATTTCGGTTTGCTTTATAGGGAGTTTCAAAACTGGGGGCTCCGCGACTCGCGGCCATTTTGGCCTTCAAACTCCGCGAGTCGCGGAGTTTGTTTTTACAGCTCTCCCCTTTGGAGTCTTTCTCTGCCGACGGTTTTTATTTATAAATATAATATATATATAATTAATATAATTAATTATATATTATATTATATTTATATACATAGTTAACTTGTAATTTTTAGTCCGTTGCGTCGAGCGTTGAGAGTTGACTCATATCCCGGTTCCGGATTTTCGAACGTCCTTGCGTACAATTTAATATCTTGTACTTTGCGTTTTGAATCTTGTACTTTTGTAATTTCGAGACGTTTCTTATCAATAATTGGAACCTCTTTGATTGTCTTTTGTACTTTTGAGCTTTTTGGTCGTTTGCGTCTTCAATTCGTCGAATCTGTCTTTTGTCTTCACCTTTTATTATTTAAACGAATATCACTTGTAAATAGAACAATTGCAACTAAAAGCTTGTCTTTCTTGAGGAATAATGCTATGAAATATATGTTCGTTTTTAGCATTATCAAATATTCCCACACTTGAGCGTTGCTTGTCCTCAAGCAATATCGTCTTGAAATACTAGAATCACTTCTTTATTCTTCACACTTTGTACATCAGTGATTTTCTATACGTCGGTATAAACAATGGTAGTAACGATATGGTTTACAGTCCCACATGACTATAAAAATTTAGATCCATTAAGGAAATTGGATCTTTATGAAAACATTTGATCTTTTGAAAATTAAATCTAGTTTTTACCCTAGATAAGTTTTCCGGAATAACCCTTTATCGGTGTTTGCAAAATATTTTTGTGGGTTTGGTGGGTTTCAGAATTGAAAATTTTAGCTCAAAACTTATGGTTTTGTGTCACCCACTTGCTAACCTTGTATTTGGAAAGCAACACGTCCAGTTCACTTGTCCCGTATATTACCTTTCGGTAAACTACCGTCCGGTTGTAAAGGAAAGCGTTGAACAAGCAACTGTTAAGGCTATGTCCCCTGACATGCTTTTAATTATGGTCTATAACGTGTCGGACGCAATTACTATCCTTGGTAGGAGCAATAGTAAAGCTTACCCTTATGATTTTTCGGTATGGCACAAGGTCCTGTCTTTGACCACTATGCAACCACCGTTCTTACGGTTGACACCCGTTTTAGTTCAGGTGACCTAATGAATTCCAGGTGAATTCCTAGGATTTTACGTTCAATGGTAATGAACGCATTGAAAATAGGGTTTTCAGAAAACAAATCGGTTTGTAATTTTGATCAAAATATTTTCTCGTTCAAGCTCGAGTTTAGATATCATTGAATTCCATGAGTTTGAATTCTCAATCTTTAAGGTCAATCTCTAGGATTGAGTAATATCAGGCTTAAAAGCTGATTTTTAATCTTTAAGGAGATTATCCTTTCTGGGGATCTGATTTATTAGTCTTATCCAGCTAATTTGCATGGTGCCCCCCCATTTTACGAGATAAATCCTTCTCATGGTTAGGATAAATCTGACCACTTGGCGACCCTGTTTAATGCTGAGGTCCGTGGATTTCCTGCTGATTTTAGTGATGACTTTTCTAGATTTTTCGTCAACCTACAGCTGGTCTGGACGACAACTTCATGACCTAAATCAAGAAGCGCGTGTCTTTTTCGGAAGACTTTACTTCCTTTTAATGATGGAATTGATTCATCGTGTAGATCCATCTCTTCTTTTCTTTCATCGGGTAAAACAGTTTAGTTTAGTCCAAAGCAAAAGTATTTTCAGTTATTTGTTACAGATATATGTGACATATGTTTAAGATAACTTGGTAAATTTTCCCACACTTGGCTTTTATTTTCCTTTTTATCGTCCTCTATTCCATTTTAAATGAATTTTAACATTTTAGTTTGTTTCTCAATTTATGTCCTTTCCGAGGTAACAATAATTTCGGTGTTAAAACCTAGTTTTATCGTTCATAAATATGTATAAACATGATTTTGAGTTCATTTAATTGAAAATTTTTAAAAATTTTACTAGAATTGGGTAGTCAGTATATAAGACTAGGGCTGTTCTTTATTATCATAGAGCACTAGATTCTAATACAACTACTGCTTTACTAGTATTTTTAATGGTAACCAAGTGTATAAAGTAAAAAATTTTAAAATCCGAAAGAATTTATCCCCTTCCCACACTTAAGATCTTGCAATGCCCTCATTTGCAAGAAATCAGTAACAATTTAAATTATTGAGGGTGATTTGTGTGAAAATGATTAAATTTTTACCAAAGTTTCCAAATATATCGGCGTTTGTTTGCTGAATGATAAATGGTGCACATCATTTGTTCATTCCGTCTTGTTGTTATTTCACATATATTTTGCATCTTGTCGTCAAAATTAGTTGTTTTTGCTGAACTTAATGTCAGTCTTTGAAAACGCGTTGTTTTACCCTGTTGTGTACATAAGATAAACTGCAAACATAGATACATATTTTTGAAGTTTGGTATATTACCCCACATTCAAAAATTATTAAAATCTAAGAATAAAAGTTAGATAATTATAAAAATGATTACAATATTAACAAAAGTATTAAACGTATCAATAATTACAAATTACAAAAAAAATAAAAAAAAAATAAGTATACTAGGGATGATACTGGTACCGATAGGGGTTCCAGGCATAACCATAGGTGCTATAGAATGCTTCGGCAGGGTCATACGTAGGATACGGTGGCTGCATCTCTATAGACCAGGGAGGGAAGATGGGTTTCGGTGTAGGAATATAGTTTCTACCTATATGTTGGCAATGAGCTATGATTTGGTTCTGATGAACTTGCCAATCTTCAAATGCTCTCTGTCTAGCATTTTTGTATTCCTGAGAAGCTATAAACCTTTGCATTTCTTGCATCTCATTCCCCCCTCCTACATTACCTTGCTGTTGGTTTCTCTCCACCTGTGGATGTCTACCATGGTATCGTACTGCGGCGTTATTTCGCCTCTTCAAAACTTTCGCACCATGGTATACATTTAAACCTATAGTATCGCGGGGTTCTGGTTCTTCTACTAATAATCCCCCCCGACTTATATCCACACCGAGATATTCACCAATCAAATAATAAAAATACCACCTCCTATTATGCTATGCGGTCTCATCCCCCGAACCATAGCTGATAAATAATAACCCACACAATACGGTATACTTACAGTGCTTTGTGGGTCTCGAATACACATATGGTAAAACAAATCCTGTTCATTTACTTTTTCCTTGTTCTTACCCCTTTGTGTAATCGAATTAGCTAAAAACCTATGTATCACTCTTAATTCGGCTCTATCTATATCCAAATAAGAGTAATTTCCCCCTTTGAAACGGTGATGGCTTGTCATTTGACTCCACACATCGTGTGTATCAAAATTTTCATCTATCTTTCTACCGTTTAGTATCAATCCTCTATAATCGTCAGACGCTAACTCCTCAGGCGTATATATACGTAAAGCCTGAGCCATGTCCAGTAAAGACATGTGGCGCATCGAACCGCCTAACAAAAATCTAATAAAAGAACGATCGGTTAAACTAGCTACCCGATCATTCAACTCTATACTACATAACAATTCTTCACACCATATTTTATATACAGGTCTACGCATGGTGAATAAACGTACCCAGTCATTAAAAGTAGAATTACCATACCTCTGTACAAGTAATTCCCTAATTGGCCCGGCCAATTCTACAGCTTCTAAGGGTCCCCATTCTATGACCCTTGGTACCTCAACAACCTTAGAATGAAGAGTATGCAAACCCCTTTGATATTTTGGATAATCTATCCAAAGTCTGTCAAATCTCAGGTTCGGGTGCAACTCTTCCAAGTGCATATCGGAAAAGGTCATGACTGGATGAGGTATATCCTGCTTGTAGTAGTTATCCACCTTCTGTTGTTCCACATTCTCAGCAGGAGCATTACGGGCTTGGGATGAAGATTCACCCCTTTCAGTCTGCAAAACACATCAAACACAATTTTTGTGCATCCAAATATGCATTAGTGTCAGCAAAATCATCAATCAAAATAATTACAATGACATTTTAAACTTAAGCTTATTTTCACATTTTCATCAAATCTACACTTTTTCAAATAAGCATATACGAAAATGTTCGCCAAGTTCTTAAGCATTCAACTCAAATAACATGTCAAAATAATCATTACTAGCAATTAAACAAGTTTCAAATGGCATTATCTTTCAAAAATCAAGTTCATGAATTTTAGACTTGAAAAAGTCCACTTTAATTCTCAAAATCATGTTTAGGCTCAAAGTTTGGATCATTTAACTACCTAGACATGTTACACTACTCAATTTAGCAACAATTCATGACAAAAATCGGCCATAACCTGTTTATATCAAAAAGCCCCAAATTTGCTCAAGAACACAAACCCTAGATTACTCAAAATTTGAAGTTTAAGGCTTCTAATCATGTTAAACAGCATCAATCTAGGTTATACAAGCATAATACATAAACAATTTAAGCCTAATTACACTAAAAAGCATCAAAATCAAATTGGGGAAAAAATTGCTCAAGAACACCAAATTTCGGATTAAATGGTGTTTAGGTGTAGAAATTTACCGTTTTTCTTGAGTAATTCTTAGATAGCATCCTTCTCAACATGATTTTAGCAAAAGATTTGATGATTAACGGTTAAAAATTGTGATTTTGGGGTGTATTTTTCGGGTTTTTCGCGCAGGTTTTCGCAGTTTTTTTTTTCCTGTGTTGGGACTGATCAGTTCGGGTGTTTATATTTTTTTCTGATTTTTCGACCCCTCCGCGAGTCGCGGAGATTAAAGCTCCAAACTCCGCGGGTCGCGGAGTTTGGTATATATATTTTTTTTTTTATATAATCTTTAACTTATTAAAACAATTAAGTAATTAATTTTAAAATTTTGTTTCCCTTGTTATTTAGGACGAGGTCGTTTCGGATCGATGTCCTAGTCCGTCCTTCGACAAAATTTTAAAATTTGTCTTTTTGTAGCGATTGTTTTAAAAGCTAAGATTTTTGGGGTTTTTTAATGTTTTTGGCATACCTTAATTCAATAAGATTAAAAATAATGATAATAAAAGTTCTCGTCCCTCCCTCGGGTAAAGCAATTTCAGTTCAAAGACCTAGTCTTCAACTTACGACGAATTTTAAAAATCATATTTTTAACTTAATGAGATAAAGTAAATTTTTGTTTTTAAATTCACACAACTTAAATATAAAATTCAAAATTAATATTAAAAATTCACACCAAACTTAATATTTGAAATGCATAAAATTAAAAATTCATATTTTAAAAATTAAAAATTCACACCAAACTTAATTTTAAAAATTCATATTATAAATTCACACCAAACTTATATTAATTTTTCAAATATTTACAATTTTAAAAATATTTTTTTTTACAAAGTTTACAATATTAATTTAAGATTTAAATATTAATTTTAAAAACATGGTAAAAATAAAATTAAAAATCTTTTTGTCTTTTTATCCCACTTTAATCAATCAAATATTATCAAAAATATGCGCCCCTCTTTTCGGTAAAGTAATTTCGGTTCTAAGACCTAATTTAACTCATGACGAATTTTTGAAATATTTTGGGTTGATTGATTAAAGATATTTATACCTTAAGAATAAACGTTAAATTTCGCAGTGATGTAATAAATTTTTGAATGATATCAATAATTTCGGTCGCCAAACCTAATTTTATTCAATACCAATTTAATACTTTTAAGCGAACAAATTAGCGTTTATTATCAAAAGGTTAAAAATAAAAATAAAAATAAAAACTGTACAAACATACCTGTGAAATAGATTTCTTAGTTATATGATCTATCCCATTCATAAGATAGTCGGTTTAATTGGTTTTCCATGGCTACATAGGCGTAACCTCGAGCATTCAGTGTCTTTTCTTCTAAACATATGAACGGTCCGTCTCTGCATAAAGTAACAAATTCGGTATTTGAATAGGTTTGATTATTTGAACATCTACCTCCATGTGACCATTTTCCGCATTTGTGACATCTTTCTAGGTGTCGTGCTCTTCTTTTCGCTGCGGATTTTGATTTTCCTTTACCAAATTGTAACTTATTATCTTCGCATCTGGATTCTTTTCTAACTCCGTCCATTCTTTCTCTGATTACTGATACTATTTCACTTGGTAGTATGTCATTATTTCTTTTAGTGATCAAAGCGTGTAGCATTAGACCATGGTTTAGTTCACAGGCAGTCTTCATTTTGTAAAAACCTAAAAAAAATAAAAATTCAGAATGGGGGGAGAAGACTAGTTCTTTAGGGTCTGCTAGGGAAAGACCATTCGGGTTCCATTTTCGAGAACTACACGAAAACAGACAATCTAACTCTAACAGAAATACATATTATCCTTTAAAGACTTGATTCTCCCCATACTTAGTTAGCTGTGGTGTCGAAATTGTGATTAACTTCGTTGTCGACTTCCATCGGACCATGTATGTAATGTTTAACTCTGTGACCATTAACTTTAAATTCAATCCCATTTGAATTTATCAATTCTATCGTTCCGTATGGGAAAACTCTTTTGACTATGAATGGTCCAGACCATCTTGATTTCAATTTTCCAGGAAATAGCTTGAATCGTGAATTGAAAAGAAGAACTCTGTCTCCTTCTTTAAATTCTTTTGAACTTCTGATTCTTTTATCATGCCATTTCTTCGTTCTTTCCTTATAGATTAACGAATTTTCGTATGCTTCATGTCTTAGTTCTTCTAATTCGTTTAGTTGACTTAATCGTAGACGTCCGGCTTCGTAAATCAAGATTACATGTCTTCAAAGCCCAAAATGCTTTGTGTTCAATTTCTACTGGAAGATGACATGCTTTTCCATAAACAAGTCTAAAAGGTGTGGTTCCAATTGGAGTTTTGTAGGCTGTTCTAAAAGCCCAGAGTGTATCCTCCAATTTAATGGACCATTCCTTCGGATTTGATCCTACGGTTTTCTCTAGAATACGTTTTAAAGCTCGGTTGGTGTTTTCAACTTGTCCACTTGTTTGTGGATGATATGCGGTGGAGATTTTATGAGTTACTCCATATCTTTTAAGAACTTTCTCAAGTTGATTATTACAGAAATGAGTACCCCGATCACTTATTAAAGCTTTCGGTGTTCCAAACCTTGCAAAAAGACGTTTTAAAAAGTTGACTACAACTCGTGCATCGTTAGTTGGGAGAGCTTGTGCTTCCGCCCATTTAGATACATAATCAATGGCTACGAGTATATATAGATTATTATGAGATTTTGGAAATGGACCCATAAAGTCAATACCCCAAATGTCAAATACTTCACATACTTGGATGACATTTTGTGGCATTTCATCACGTTGACTTATTTTTCCGGCCCTTTGACATGCATAACAGGATTTGCAAAGAAGGTGTGCGTCTTTGTAAATTGTTGGCCAATAGAATCCAGCTTCATAAACTTTTCTTGCTGTTAGTTGAGGCCCATAATGCCCTCCTGTTGGTCCTGTGTGACAATGGTTTAATATTTTACTAGCTTCATCTCCAAATACACATCGGCGTATTATTCCATCGGGACAACTTTTAAACAAATGTGGATCTTCCCAGAAATAGTGTTTTATATCACTGAAGAATTTCTTTCGTCTTTGGTACGATAATCCTTTTTCAAGGAATCCACAAACTAAGTAGTTTGCATAGTCTGCAAACCATGGGATTTATTTATAATCTATCTTCAATAGATATTCATCAGGAAAGTTGTCTTGTATGGCCGATTCATTCAGAACTTCTAATTCGGGATTTTCAAGACGAGAAAGATGATCAGCGGCGAGATTTTCTGCTCCTCTTTTATCTCGGATTTCAATATCAAACTCTTGTAAGAGTAAGATCCAACGGATTAATCTTGGTTTAGCATCTTGTTTTGAAAATAGGTATCTAAGAGCAGAATGGTCGGTATAGACCACCGTTTTTGCTAGAACGAGATATGATCGAAATTTGTCAAAAGCAAAGACAATAGCAAGGAGTTCTTTTTCAGTAGTTGTATAGTTCGTTTGTGCTCCTTGTAACGTCTTACTAGCATAATATATAGGTTGAAATCGTTTTTCAATCCTTTGTCCTAAAACGGCTCCCATTGCAAAATCACTTGCATCGCACATTAGTTCAAATGGTAGATTCCAATTTGGTGTTATCATGATCGGTGCATTAGTGAGTTTCTCTTTAAGAATATTAAAAGATTTGATACACTCATCTGAAAAGATGAATGGATCATCCTTTTCTAGGAGTTTATTCATAGGAGTGGCAATTTTAGAAAAATCTTTTATGAAACGTCGGTAAAAACCGGCATGCCCTAGAAAACTCCTAACTCCTCTAACATTGGTGGGATGTGGAAGTTTAGCAATTACATCTACTTTAGCTCTATCCACTTCAATTCCTTCTTTTGAAATTTTATGTCCAAGAACGATGCCTTCTTTAACCATGAAATGGCATTTCTCCCAATTAAGTACTAGATTTGATTTTTCGCATCTAATTAGCATTCGTTCCAGATTAACTAGACATGATTTAAATGTATCACCGAAGACTGAAAAGTCATCCATGAATACTTCCATGCATTCTTCTATCATGTCGTGAAAAATCGCCATCATACACCTTTGAAAGGTTGCAGGGGCGTTACAAAGTCCAAATGGCATGCGTTTGTAAGCAAAAGTACCATAAGGGCACGTGAATGTGGTTTTCTCTTGATCTTCTGGTGCTATTGGAATTTGAAAATATCCGGAAAATCCATCTAGAAAACAATAGTAACTATTTCCGGCTAATCTTTCCAACATTTGATCTATGAAAGGTAAGGGAAAGTGATCTTTTCTGGTGGCGTCATTTAATTTTCTATAATCAATACATACACGCCATCCTGTTACAGTCCTAGTAGGAATAAGCTCATTTTTCTCATTTGTAATGACAGTCATGCCACCCTTTTTAGGTACGTATTGAACTGGGCTTACCCATGGACTATCAGAGATTGGATAAATTAAACCTGCATCTAGCAGTTTAATAATCTCTTTTTTAACTACATCTTGCATATTAGGATTTAGTCTTCGTTGGCGTTGCACATATGTTTTATGACCTTCTTCCATAAAGATTTTATGTGTGCAATACGAAGGACTTATTCCTTTAATATCATGAATCTTCCATGCAATGGCTGGTTTATGAGCTTTCAACACAGAAATGAGTTGTGATTTCTCATTTTCAGTAAGAGAAGACGATATTATTACAGGTAATTCAGATTCACCATGTAAATAAGCGTATTCCAAATGGTTTGGAAGTGGCTTTAACTCTAATTTCGGAGGTTCTTCTATCGATGATTTGTATCGATATCTGTCTTCTTCTTTTAGCATTTGAATTTCTTCTGTTGTTGGTTCATATCCATTAGCTATAAGTGTAGCTAACATTTCAGCTTCATCAATTGGTTCATTACCTTCTCCTAAAGAACATTCTCCTGTTCCTTGTAATTCTGGAAATTCTTCTAATAATTCTGCATGTGCATCTATAGTTTGAATATAATAACATGTATCATCTGCAGATTGTGGTTGTTGCATTGCTCTATCAACTGAAAAGGTAACACTCTCATCCTCTATACTTAGGGTCAGTTTCTTACCGAACACGTCTATCATTGCTTTAGCCGTGTTTAAGAATGGTCTTCCTAATATGAGAGGAAATTGAGAATCTTCTTCCATGTCCAAAACAACAAAATCTACTGGAAATACTAAAGTACCAACTTTAACTAGCATGTTCTCCATTATCCCTCTAGGATATTTTATTGATCTATCGGCTAGTTGTATGCTTATTCTGGTTGGTTTCAATTCTCCAAGGTCTAGTTTAGTGTATAGTGAATACGGCATTAGATTTATACTAGCACCTAAGTCTGCCAATGCTTCTATTGAACTAAGACTACCCAGAAAACATGGAATTGTGAAACTTCCTGGATCAGATAGTTTTTCTGGTATCTTATTCAACAGCACTGCTGAACAATTAGCATTCATAGTAACAGCCGAGAGTTCTTCCATTTTCTTTCTATTTGAGATTAGATCTTTCAAGAATTTAGCATATCTAGGCATTCCTGAAATCACATCAATGAAAGGAAGATTTACATTTATCTGTTTAAACATATCCAAGAATTTGGATTGCTCGGCTTCAAGTTTCTCTTTCTTCATTTTACTCGGATAAGGAAGTGGTGGTTGGTATGGTTTAACATAAGGTTTAGCCTTAAATGTGTTATCTTCATTAACCTTTTCAACTACCGGTTCTTTTTCCTTATCTTGATCAGGTTGTGGTTCTTGTGGAGTAGGAATAGTTTCATCAGAAGTTACAGGTATTTCAGGTGGTTTAAGTGTTGTACCACTTCTTGTGGTAATGGTTTTAGCTGTTTCATTCCTGGGGTTAGCATTTGTATCACTAGGTAGACTTCCCGGTTTTCTTTCACCTATTAACCTTGCTAGGTTACTTACTTCTTGTTCCAGATTTTGAATAGAAGCTTGTTGATTTCTAAATGCTTGAGCATTTTGTTCATTGGTTTGTTTCTGAGATGTGAAAAACTGCGTTTGAGTTTCAACTAGCTTCGTCATCATATCTTCTAAATTTGGCTTTTTATCATCGGTTTGTTGTGGTGGTTTGTTTTGAAAATTAGGTCTTTGCTGATTATAAGTATTATTGGATACTTGTTGATTGCTAGGACCTTGTTGGTTTTTGTATGAAATATTTCGGTTATAATTTTGGTTTTGATTGTAAATCGGTCTTGGCGGTTGATAATTATTCTGATAATTATTTCCAGGCCTTTGGTTTATGTATGAAATATTCTCTCTTTGTTCCATTGTTAATTCAATACTGAGACAATCTTTTGTCAAATGTGGTCCTCCACACTGCTCACAACTAATTCGTATTGAGTGAATATCTTTAGTCATCTTTTCCATTCGTCTTTCCACAGCATCTATCTTTGCGGAAATGGAATCTAAGTCATGGCTAGAATCGGCTCTAGCTGCTTTAGATGATCTAACGATGTCTTTTTCTTGGTGCCACTCATGTGAGTGGGAAGCAGTATTATCAATAATTTTGTAAGCATCAGTTTCGGTTTTCTTCATAATAGAACCACCAGCTGCTATATCTATGTCTTTCCTTGTAGTGATGTCACATCCTTGGTAGAATATTTGTACTATTTGACAGGTGTCTAAACCATGTTGCGGACATCCTCTTAACAACTTTCCATATCTAGTCCACGCCTCATATAGAGTTTCATTTGGTTTCTATGTGAACGTAACAATTTCTGCTTGAAGTCTTACGGCTTTAGATGCAGGAAAGAATTGTTTAAGAAATTTGTCAACTAAGACGTCCCATGTATCGATCGCCCCTTCAGGTAACGATTCCAACCAATCTTTGGCTTCTCCCTTTAAAGTCCAGGGAAATAACATGAGATATATCTGTTCATCCTCCACTTCTCGGATTTTAAATAGTGTGCAGATCCTATTAAAGGTACGTAGATGTTCATTTGGATCTTCCTTCGGCGCACCACTAAATTGGCATTGATTAGTCACCATGTGTAGAATTTGTCCTTTGATTTCATAATCTGGCGCATTAATGTCTGGATGAGTAATTGCGTGACCTTGGCCAGTGCGTTTAGCTCTCATTCGATCTTCCATACTTAAAGGTTCCAGATTCTCCATAATTGAATTTGTTGAATCGGTATCACTAGATGATTCTGATTTAATGGTTCGTTCCTCAACAATCTCTGTTTGAATGATTGGTGGTTCCGGAGGAATTGTTAGTGGTTCAGGATCTACGAACCGTTCCTGAATATTCTCCGGATTCTCAATTGTGAGGTTGGGTTCAAAAAATGGATTATCGGAAATTTGAACTGAAGTACTTGGTTGACTGGATGACGATTCTAAAGAGAAATCAACGGCGGTAATATTTGCTAAATGTCTTGATCTAGTTACAGGTGGTGAACGTACAAAAGGTGGTGAACGTCTTGCTCGGTGCATTCACTGAATATCCTATTAGTTTTAAAAAGGAAAGAAAAATTATAATAAGTTATCCAATCAATAGACTTTTCTGATTTTGCCCACGTTTCGAATAGCCAAAAGATGCAGCAGAGGGGCAGGATTCGTTTGGTCTCAATATAATTGAGGACTGTTTGGCTCCAATAACCCGGTCCACGTACAAATTCAACTATTACTACGAACCAGAAAATTTTGATGTCTATTAATTTAACCACTTAAAATAAATTTTCGTAATTTTAAGAAATTTAGATAAGAAGTAGAATAAAAATCTATGTCCTAAAACTAGAATAGCGAGAAATAAGAAAGAAAAAGAGTTCGTCGAAAAAGGTCGAAAAAGAAAAATGGTTGAAAAATAAAAGGTGACGGAAAAATTAAAGAAACTTATAAAACTTAAAATACTTGACTAACCTAACCTTATTACTACAACTAACTTAAAATTATAATCGCAAATTGAGATTACTAATTGGAATGATAATTGATACATAGTAAAAGGTGTCTAAAAATATTAAAGCTTACAGGAAAAACTAAATCCCAAATAGAAATAACTTAAGAAGAAACTAAAACTTAAAAATGCGTCGCAAAATTCTAAAGCACCTAAATCTTAGTCTAAAGAAAAAGCACTTAAGGAATTTTACGGCAAAGCCTAAAAATCTAGGAGTAAAAATGACTATGGCAAAAACTAAGTTTAAAATTAAATATGAGCTAAAAATACAAATATTATGCTACAACGATTAAAAAGGGACAAAATATAAAAATATACAAAAAGTTATAAAAAGTACAATTTTTATAAAAATATTATTTTTATATTATTTATTTAATAAAACTATTAATTTTACAATTTAAATAAATTAATTAAACTAAAAATACAAATTAATTAAAAAGTAAAAGTTAAAATAAAACTAATAATAATAATAATAATAATTAGGGTTAAATAATAATAATAATTAATAATTATCCGTAATTAATGCTGAATTAGGGTTTTGTCGCCTGTCAGAAAATCTCCGCGAGTCGCGGTATTTATTGCATCAAACCCCGCGAGTCGCGGGGTTCAGAAATTCAACTCTGGAGCAGTTTTAATTTACGCGTTTTTTTTTTTATATTTTCTGTTTATATTATCTTATTAAAATATTTATGTAATCTAAATAAAACTTATCTTTAATAACTAAGATAAAAATAAAATACTTTATAACAATAAAAAAAATAGATTTATATATATATTTTTTTTTTCTTTTTTTTTCGGTTTTTTATATTTATAAAATATATTTATAAAATAAATTAAATAAAACTCATATTTTTACAAAATAAAACTTATATTTATCAAACTCCTAAAAATACATAAATTTTTGTTTTTCTTTTTATATTTTCGAATAATTAAAACGTATTTTTACAAAAACGAATTTTAATAAAAGTTAACTAAAATTTTTTTTTTATTTTAGTGTTGCGCTTCCGGCTTTTAAGAGAGTTCCCCGGCAGCGGCGCCAAAAAATACTTGATGTGCAGCGGGGTGTATATAAAATAGTTTTTGATTTTTGCAGGAAATACTATTAAATACGATACAATTTTACACAAGATATTTATTTATTTATAGAATGGATATACTTAAACCTTGCTACAACACTTATAGGCAGTGTACCTAATCGTACAGTAGTGTAGTTTTTAGTAAGTCCGGTTCGTTCCACAGGGAATCTTTTTTAAACAAAGCTCAACGCTATATTAGTTTACTTTTATAAAAATACAAATATATATATAAGTAATATTATTATTATAAAGGGGGGTTTTTACCGTTTAATGACCGGTTTGTCGATTTTAAAACTTTAGTCGCAGTTAAAACCAAATGTAAAATATTAAAAATAAATACAAGACTTAAATTAAAGCGTAAAGTAAATAACGATAATGAAATTTCGAATAATAAAAGTGCGATAAAATAAACTTGCGATAATTAAAGAGTACGATAATTAAAAGTGCAATTAAATAAAATAACAATAAAAATGCGATAATTAGAAGTGCAATTAAATATAAAATAAAGGAAATTAAATATGAAATAAAAGAATTATGCTTATTTAAACTTCCGTAGTCATGATGTTTGACGTGTTGATTTTAGTTTTATGCCCATGGGTTAATTGTCCTTTGTCCTGGATTATTTAATATGTCCGTCTGGTTTTTGTCCATAACAGTCCATCAGTCATAAATATAAAGTGCGAGTGTCCTCGTCAAATTATTCTTATACCCGAAGTTAAATATTCCAACTAATTGGGGATTCGAATTGTAACAAGGTTTTAATACTTTGTTTAATGAATACACCAGGTTATCGACTGCGTGTAAACCAAGGTTTTACTACTTTGTTAACAATTACACCAATTACCCTTGAATGTAATTCACCCCTGTTTCAACAAGTTTATTAACTATTAATCCATTTCCGTGTCCGGTTAAATGAACGATTATTCGTACATATAAATACCCCGCCCATCGTGTCCGATTGAGTGTATATGGTAATTTATAGGGACGCCCAATTGTAAATCTTTATATTAACATTAACAAACTATCATTTAGTTAAACAAATATAAAGCCCATTAATAGCCCATAGTCTAATTTCCACAAGTGTCGTTCTTTTGTCCAAACCCCAATTATGGTACAAAGCCCAATTACCCAATTTTAGTAATTAGCCCAACATCATGATTACTTCGTTTTAAATAAGCATAATAATAACTTAGCTACGAGACATTAATGTAAAAAGGTTGAACATAACTTACAATGATTAAAAATAGCGTAGCGTTACACGGACAGAATTTCGACTTACACCCTTACAACATTCGCTAACATACCCTTATTATTAGAATTATAATTAAAATTAAAATATAAATTATAAATATATATATATATATAATTTACGTATGAGAAGAAGAAGAAAAAGATGATGAAAATGATCAGATTTCGGTTTGCTTTATAGGGAGTTTCAAAACTGGGGGCTCCGCGACTCGCGGCCATTTTGACCTTCAAACTCCGCGAGTCGCGGAGTTTGTTTTTACAGCTCTCCCCTTTGGAGTCTTTCTCTGCCGACGGTTTTTATTTATAAATATAATATATATATAATTAATATAATTAATTATATATTATATTATATTTATATACATAGTTAACTTGTAATTTTTAGTCCGTTGCGTCGAGCGTTGAGAGTTGACTCATGTCCAGGTTCCGGATTTTCGAACGTCCTTGCGTACAATTTAATATCTTGTACTTTGTGTTTTGAATCTTGTAATTTTGTAATTTCGAGACGTTTCTTATCAATAATTGGAACCTCTTTGATTGTCTTTTGTACTTTTGAGCTTTTTGGTCGTTTGCGTCTTCAATTCGTCGAATCTGTCTTTTGTCTTCACCTTTTATTATTTAAACGAATATCACTTGTAAATAGAACAATTGCAACTAAAAGCTTGTCTTTCTTGAGGAATAATGCTATGAAATATATGTTCGTTTTTAGCATTATCAATGGATTTTCCGGATATTTTCAAATTCCAATAGCACCCGAGGACCAAGAGAAAACCGCATTCACGTGCCCTTATGGTACTTTTGCTTACAAACGCATGCCATTTGGACTTTGCAACGCCCCTGCAACCTTTCAAAGGTGTATGATGGCGATTTTTCATGACATGATAGAAGAATGCATGGAAGTTTTCATGGATGACTTTTCAGTCTTCGGTGATACATTTGAAACATGTATAGCTAATCTTGAATGAATGCTTATTAGATGCGAACAATCAAATCTAGTACTTAATTGGGAGAAATGCCATTTCATGGTTAAAGAAGGCATCGTTCTTGGTTATAAAATTTCAAAAGAAGGAATTGAAGTGGATAGAGCTAAAGTAGATGTAATTGCTAAACTTTCACATCCCACCAATGTTAGAGGAGTTAGGAGTTTTCTAGGGCATGCCGGTTTTTACCGACGTTTCATAAAAGATTTTTCTAAAATTGCCACTCCTATGAATAAACTCCTAGAAAAGGATGCCCCATTCATCTTTTCAGATGAGTGTATCAAATCTTTTAATATTCTTAAAGAGAAACTAACTAATGCGCCGATCATGATAACACCAAATTGGAATCTACCATTTGAACTAATGTGCGATGCAAGTGATTTTGCAATGGGAGCCGTTTTAGGACAAAGGATTGAAAAACGATTTCAACCTATATATTATGCTAGTAAGACGTTAAAAGGAGCACAAACGAACTATACAACTACTGAAAAAGAACTCCTTGCTATTGTCTTTGCTTTTGACAAATTTCGATCATATCTCGTTCTAGCAAAAACGGTGGTCTATACCGACCATTCTGCTCTTAGATACCTATTTTCGAAACAAGATGCTAAACCAAGATTAATCCGTTGGATCTTACTCTTACAAGAGTTTGATATTGAAATTCGAGATAAAAGAGGAGCAGAAAATCTCGCCGCTGATCATCTTTCTCGTCTTGAAAATCCTGAGTTAGAAGTTCTAAATGAATCGGCCATACAAGACAACTTTCCTGATGAATATCTATTAAAGATAGATTATAAAGAAATTCCATGGTTTGCAGACTATGCAAACTACTTAGTTTGTGGATTCCTTGAAAAAGGATTATCGTACCAAAAACGAAAGAAATTCTTCAGTGATATAAAACACTATTTTTGGGAAGATCCACATCTGTTTTAAAGTTGTCCTGATGGAATAATACGCCGATATGTATTTGGAGATGAAGCTAGTAAAATTTTAAACCATTGTCACACAGGACCAACAGGAGGGCATTATGGGCCTCAACTAACAGCAAGAAAGTTTATGATGCTGGATTCTATTGGCCTACAATTTACAAAGACGCACACCTTCTTTGCAAATCCTGTGATGCTTGTCAAAGGGCCGGAAAAATAAGTCAACGTGTTGAAATGCCACAAAATGTCATCCAAGTATGTGAAGTATTTGACATTTGGGGTATTGACTTTATGGGTCCATTTCCAAAATCTCATAATAATCTATATATACTCGTAGCCATTGATTATGTATCTAAATGGGCGGAAGCACAAGCTCCCCCAACTAACGATGCACGAGTTGTAGTCAACTTTTTAAAACGTCTTTTTGCAAGGTTTGGAACACCGAAAGCTTTAATAAGTGATCGGGGTACTCATTTCTGTAATAATCAACTTGAGAAAGTTCTTAAAAGATATGGAGTAACTCATAAAATCTCCACCGCATATCATCCACAAACAAGTGGACAAGTTGAAAATACCAACCGAGCTTTAAAACGTATTCTAGAGAAAACCGTAGGATCAAATCCGAAGGAATGGTCCATTAAATTAGAGGATGCACTCTGGGCTTTTAGAACAGCCTACAAAACTCCAATTGGAACCACACCTTTTAGACTCGTTTACGGAAAAGCATGTCATCTTCCAGTAGAAATTGAACACAAAGCATTTTGGGCTTTGAAGACATGTAATCTTGATTTACATGAAGCCGGACGTCTACGATTAATTCAACTAAACGAATTAGAAGAATTGAGACATGAAGCATATGAAAATTCGTTAATCTATAAAGAAAGAACGAAGAAATGGCATGATAAAAGAATCAGAAGTTTAAAAGAATTTAAAGAAGGAGACAGAGTTCTTCTTTTCAATTCACGATTCAAGCTATTTCCTGGAAAATTGAAATCAAGATGGTCTGGACCATTCATAGTCAAAAGAGTTTTCCAATACGGAACGATAGAATTAATAAATTCAAATGGAATTGAATTTAAAGTTAATGGTTACAGAGTTAAACACTACATAGATAGTCCAATGGAATTCGACAATGAAGTTAATCACAATTTCGATACCACAGCTAACTAAGTGTGGGGAGAATCAAGTCTTTAAAGGATAATATGTATTTCTGTTAGAGTTAGATTGTCTGTTTTCATGTAGTTCTCGAAAATGGAACCCGAATGGTCTTTCCCTAGCAGACCCTAAAGAACTAGTCTTCTCCCCCCATTCTGAATTTTTATTTTTTTAGGAAATGAAGACTGCCTGTGAACTAAACCATGGTCTAATGCTACACGCTTTGATCACTAAACGTAATAATGACACACTACCGAGTGAAATAGTATCAGTAATCAGAGAAAGATTGGACGGAGTAAGAAAAGAATCCAGATGCGAAGATAATAAGTTACAATTTGGTAAAGGAAAATCAAAATCCGCAGCGAAAAGAAGAGCACGACACCTAGAACGATGTCACAAATGCGGAAAATGGTCACATGGAGGTAAATGTTCAAATAATCAAACCTATTCAAATACCGAATTTGTTACTTTATGCAGAGACGGACCGTTCATATGTTTAGAAGAAAAAACACTGAATGCTCGAGGTTACGCCTATGTAGCTATGGAAAACCAATTAAACCGACTATCTTATGAATGGGATAGATCATATATAACGACCCTCATTTTTCCATTCTATATTTTTCCAATATTAAAAGCCCAAACAATATAATTAAAACTTAATGATTAAACTTTAATCAACAATTGTTAAGTGTTAAGAGTTAGAAAACATATTAATTAACTTTGTACAAAAATTGACAAGTTAATAAAAGATGAAAATAAAAAACTGTTAGTCGACACTCACTGCTAATTAAAATTTATGCATTTATGTAATATTATAACTAATAACCTATAAGTAATAAATAAAAAGTGACATTTATATAAATAATAAAACAATTGGGAACTAAATATATACAAGTCATGAATTAGTAAAAAGAAAATAATACTTATCATGTAGTAAATGTAAAAATAATAATAATAATAATAGTAATAATAATGAGACTAAAAAAATATTACATCCTTTTGTTGACTAAAAATAAAGTACAAACTAGTACATCCTTATGTTGACTAATTATAAACTAGTACCACCTATTGTTGACTAAAAATTATAAAACAAAATAAAATCATTAATTAGAACATCCTTATGTTGACTAACACTCTAATACTTGCACTATATAAACACTCCTAGACTCCTAGTTTCTCATTCACAAATCACACCAAAATCCTCTCTCAAAAACAATCTCTCCCTTTCCCTCTCTTGTGGTATTCGAATCTTCAAGCTTGTACTTCGTGTTCTTCAAGAATCTTCAAGGAGTTCTTCAAGATTTTCAAGGCTTTGATCTTCCATCTTCATCGTGTTCATCTTTTCTTTGTTAATTATCTTGAATCTTTAAAGGTATAACATAAACCGTAAACTATTTACATAAATTTTGATCTTTGTTAATTCATATTCATATTATAAACTTGTTATTCATAAGTATATACATAAACACACCTAGATTTATATATACATATATACATGTAAAAAATATATTTTTTATATATATATATATACATATATATACGAATTATATATACATATACATATTAAAACCTTAAACCCTAATTACACCTAAACTATAATTCTTAAACCCTAATTAATTAAACTCTAAACATTTATGAAACCCTAGGACATTAATTACCAAACCCTAGTTATTAATTACTACTTTAATTAACTAACCCTAATTAATGAAACCCTAATACTACTTATACTAGTACTTAAGATTTATACACTATTACTATTACTAGCACCTAAAACCTACTACTTATATTGTAGCACAAAAACATTTTGGGATATGTATTAGAGATGTATAGATCTTCGAACTTTCTTGACGAATGGTTTCTATGAGATTCTAGGTAGAGAGTTTGGATTTCCGATTTAAAGGGTCCTATGGCTCAAGCCCCTAGATCTAAATTAGCCATTCGAAGGGAAAGGGGTGATTGGAAGCTTATCTAATACGGCAAGTATCCTAAAATGGAAAACACTGATAAAAGTAGAAACTCTCTAGTCATAGAAACTTAGTAAAATAAGAAACTTTCTAAAAATAGAAACTTTATAAAAATAGTAACTTACTAGGAATAGAAACTTAGTAAAACAAACTATACTTAAACACATACTTAAACTTAAACATGGGCAAAACACTTAACTACTCTTAAATGTCAATAGGTTGACTTTCCTGCTCACTCGTTCAACTCTTTATTCCGAGGAATAACTCTCTCTCTACTTACTAAGGTGAATTCATAGCCCCACTCTTTATTGCTAGCAAACTTATTTAATTTATTTGGGGTGAGACACATGCTGCTTTTACTATTTACAATTTAGACACAAGTACCAACTGCTAAAACTATGCTATACCCGGCTATGTCCGACTAAGTCCCTACAGTGATATTTTTAAGTGCTGCGGCATGCTTATTTATTGGGGGTAGGCCTATCGGGAGTAACGTCCCCGATACATTTGACCGCGATGTCTTTGTATTACTTAATAATGATTTAAACATGGTGATAAGGTACTGCCAACTTATCATCGGGGCAACAAAATGAACGTTTAGTCTAAATATCACGCACTGGCATAACTTTTTGATCCTGCGGGAGATCAACGTTACAAACTAAATCTTGTGGTCTAAAACAATGATAACTACTTTTGTTAAACCTATGAATTTCACTCAACCTTTTTGGTTGACACTTTAGCATGTTTTGTCTCAGGTGCTGTTTGATTCAAGCTTTCTTATCTACTACTTATGTGATGCTACTTGGACTTAGGATCAAGAGATATCGCATTTATTACCTCTGCATATGAACAATTACTTTATCGTTATTTCCATTATTGTAACGACATTTCATTTTCCGCTGCGTACTCAATAAAGTTAAATTTTTTTCATTTAGTATTGTTCTCGTATTATAATATGTTGGTTTATTTGATATTAGTAACGTTTCTTCCAGACCCTATTGGGAGGACGTTACAGATTGGTATCAGAGCATAACCAGGCTGTTATAGAGAACCAGGATTGCATTTTTATGTGTGCCTTACTTGCTAGCTAGGGTGCCTTAGCAATCTAGAAAACTATAACCTTTCCTACCTTACACTTAAAGCACTTAAGATTGCCTTATAATTTTAACAATCATGCTTTACCAAACTTGACTTAAAGATTCTAAATCAAAGTCTCTTTCCTAATGTAGGACTACAACTTTTCTTGACCATAGTGCCTTTAATTGTTGCCTTTAACTGTTAAATGCTACACTATACTTTAGAAACTTTACTTATCTTAGAATGCCGAGCTAATCTAAGAACTCTGCTCACTTTCCTGAGTACTATCCAATTACACCACCTCATCTAAATGCGACACAATGATTTCAGAAATTCTTGACATTCATAAGTCATCTATCATGGTTATGTGTATTACATATGTATTACATGAAATATTATCCATGATTTTGAAACTCTTATAATTGTTACTACTCACACACAAACGTATATAACTCCCTGTTATATCACGTACCTATATGCCTTATGCCTTTATGCATCGGTTTGTGAATCGAAAAATGTCATTGGGTTATCACAGTATACGAATTGAAAGTCTTTAATCAAAAGATTATTAGATTACATACTTATCAATTTATGATCTCGACACGTCATACTGCCATTATTAAAGTATAGACACATCATATCTTATTATATCTTATCGTATCTATCTCAATAGATTTTGTCTAACACTTTTCCTAAATTCCCTCCGTAAATTACGGAAATCTTTTTGCTATATACACGTATTCGAGGAGACGAATATATCATCCAGTATTCAACACTAATCTCATATCAAAAACCCTAATTCCAAACACATAATATGGATTCCTCGAACTCTTCGAGCTCCAATGGCAGCGTAACCGGAATGAACCAACCAATCAGCCATCATCTATTTTGGATGAATTGGGGATGGGTTCGTAGTAAACTTAATCAATGGAGACAAGAAGAAGGTGATCCCTTCCACCAACCGAATTCACCTCTTGGTGAAGAACCTGAAGCACTTACTGGCGAACCCATTCGGAACACTATTTTCACCCTCATTTCCAGGATATCCAGTCACGAATATATAATATCTAAAATTTTAGATCTTATTCATCCACTTGTCCGAACCGCCAATCATCCCGGAATAATAGAAGAAGTCAACGAGCTTCGCGCTCGAGTAGTGGCTCTGGAGAATATGGTGCGAAGCCTACAAACACCAGCAGCAGCACCAGCAGCATAACCAGTACCACCAGTACCATCGGCATCACCACCAACATCACCACCAACATCACCAGCTTCTCCAACGACAACATCCGCATTCCACGCCTCAACATCACACTCAGTACCTCAAACATCAACATCATACGCCCCATAGATACCAAGGAATATTAGTAATAATGAGTTAAGATGTATTGACTCATTCTTCCTGAAGAATTACATATGTATACTTTATATATATGGATTGGAACAATAATAAATCTTTTCGTACTAAGCTATTACGTGTGAATCTTAACTAGTATGTACTACATGGTTAATTCATATCACAATATGCTATGATGTACATCTTTTGTTAATAACTTAACAATCGTTAATCATTGCTTCAATACAATAAACTCCATTTCGTAATAAACCAAGTGTATTACTCAAATACATGATTGATTGTATACTTTAATTTTCGATGTACTCGAAACTTTCTAGAAAATATCATTAGTGCCTTATGAATTTCACAAGAATTCCAAGAGCACCAACATCATATGCCGAAGTATATCAATAACAATGAACGATGAAGTATTAATTCATAACTTCATTAGCGAAATATTTCACGACAATTATGAAATCTCTAAGGTTTTGGAGATTATTTATTCTCGTTTCAACAGCAAATCAAATGAGTTTAATATTATATTAGCTCATTAAAACCATGATTACATCTGAAGAATACATATATGAACGTATATCTTCTCTTTTGTACAAACTGTTAATTGTAAAAAATATTTTAACGGGTAGGTAAAACCCGAGAGATATTCATATCTCATATAAATATGTTACATTGTACATTCTTCCATACTGATTCAGCAGTTGTTAACTATACTACTTACATTCACATGATATATGTATATGTTCACCAAATAAAAACCATTTTCATACAAATTCAGTTACATACTCTGATTTTGACATATCGGAACTTAAGTAAAGCTTTAGCAAGTGTTATCTTCCTAAAGATCACTACATTCATGAATTATATTCATTCGTATTCTATGATGAATTATCAAATCAAACCACCGGACTTACCATTCCTTACTTTTGAAAATCACAACATTTCTTCGTCAACCGTTAGATCCATTGATGGATGCATCTTACGCTTAAACACTTCAAATTCAAAATTCTTGAAAACATCCTTTGAATCTTGACGATCGCAATCAGCGTTTAATCATCTAAAAATGAAATTTCTTGAAACCATTTCGGATTGATAACCGATGATTCAAATATGGCTGCATTAAATGCAGAGGAAACAGAAAAATTGTAGATGGTCTTAAGGGCCAACAGTTTGATAATAAAGAATGGTACGTTGGAAAAGCTCAAAAGAAAGTTTGGAACTAAAAAACGGATTGAGCTAACCATGGAGGAGACCAAGGACAAACACAAGGGCCAAACCCTATATTCAAAGAATCCAGGTAATTTTGGATCCGGTGAAATCTTTAGAGAATATCTTGCACCGAAGTCATGTTAAAAGCTTGCGGAAAATTTTTCTTCATCAACTTTCGAACTTAGAAATTCCAAATTATCATCATAAATATCCTCTATATTTCGGAAGATATCTTCATAACGATTCATGTCCGCAATTAAGTATCTCTTTGCGATATCTTTATAAAGGAAACTGTTTTAGTTTCTATATTCTGTAAAATTCGAGTTTAAATTATAAATGCTTTGAAGAAGTGTTGGGAATTGAAGCATGAGTTAGTATAATATAATGACGTCAGGCCAACGTGATTATATTACAGTAAGTCATGCTAAGTTTTTAATGGAAGATGATGATTCATAGATTTTATAATCATCATTTTCCATGTTACACGACTCTTACATTCTATTTAACCTCTAAACATATCAAGAAAATATTTTTCTTGATGATTCGGTCTTTTCCGAATATTCTGGTAATATGACAAATCAAATCGTGTTATTACCTTTCCTTTCTACTTTATATATTATGATCATTCGAAACTTCATACCTATGAATTCAGGACCATTACTCGCTTGACTTGAAGTCGGGAAGAAGAAACAAAAGCATAAAGCTCCGACATATAAGGGAAAATATAAAGCCCGATAACGACTCCGAAATTACAAACCGTGTATATCAATGCGTATAGCAATATAAAGACACAGGATAATTAAAAACACTATAACCCCAAGAGCATAGTAGAAGTAAACAGATTCCTCTGGCGGTAAAAGAAAAAGAAGAATGACTGCATAGATGGTCAATATAATAACCAGGATCAGAACTGGATTAAGCATTTTCTTAATCTTTTGAAAGTTTGAATTGAGAAAGAAAGTATAGAAGTGGTGAAGATAATGAAACGAAAGAAGCTAATTTATAGCAAAATTCCAAACACATCAATCGAGGCAAATCACCGCATTTAATCAAACAAATCTCAAAATTTCGTAAATACCGGAGAATCAAATCTTATAGATTACGAAGATTTCCTTTAATTCCTTGAATTCCGGAAATCAATCGTGACTACGTCAAAAGTTAAGGCGAACATTTAATTTTCTCATTTCACTCTTTTATGATAGCTTCATTTATACTCTTCCTATAAACGAATCGTTTTATCCATATTATTCAATAGTGATAAAACTTTATTTTTCAACTTATTTGTTGGGGGTAGGCCTACCGGGAGTAACGTTCCCGATACATTTGACCGCGATGTCTTTGTATTACTTAATAATGATTTAAACATGGTGATAAGGTACTGCCAACTTATCATCGGGGCAACAAAACGAACGTTTAGTCTAAATATCACGCACTGGCATAACTTTTTGATTCTGCGGGAGATCAACGTTACAAACTAAATCTTGTGGTTTAAAACAATGATAACTACTTTTGTTAAACCTATGAATTTCACTCAACCTTTTTGGTTGACACTTTAGCATGTTTTGTCTCAGGTGCTGTTTGATTCAAGCTTTCTTATCTACTACTTATGTGATGCTACTTGGACTTAGGATCAAGAGATATCGCATTTATTACCTCTGCATATGAACAATTACTTTATCGTTATTTCCATTACTGTAACGACATTTCATTTTCCGCTGCGTACTCAATAAAGTTAAATTTTTTTCATTTAGTATTGTTCTCGTATTATAATATGTTGGTTTATTTGATATTAGTAACGTTTCTTCCAGACCCTATTGGGAGGACGTTACATCATATAACTAAGAATACTATCTCACAGGTAAGTCTGTACAGTTTTTATTTTTTATTTATTTTTATTTTTAACCTTTTGATAATAAACGCTAATTTGTTCGCTATAAAGTATTAAATTGGTATTAAATAAAATTAGGTTTGGCGACCGAAATTATTGATATCATTCAAAAATTTATTACATCACTGCGAAATTTAACGTTTATTCTTAAGGTATAAATATCTTTAATCAATCAACCCAAAATATTTCAAAAATTTGTCATGAGTTAAATTAGGTAATGGAACCGAAATTACTTTACCGAAAAGAGGGGCGCATATTTTTGATAATATTTGATTGATTAAAGTGGGATAAAAAGCCAAAAAGATTTTTAATTTTATTTTTACCCTATTATTAAAATTAGTATATAAATCTTAAATTAATATCGTAAACTTTGTAAAAACAATATATTTAAAATTGTAAATATTTGAAAAATAAGTTTGGTGTGATTTTATAATATGAATTTTTAAATTAAGTTTGGTGTGAATTTTTAATTTTTAAAAATAAGAATTTTTAATTTTATGCATTTCAAATTTTAAGTTTGGTGAGAATTTTTAATTTTAATTTTGAATTTTATGTATTTTTATTTTAAGTTTGGTGTGAATTTAAAAACAAAAATTTACTTTATCTCATTAAGTTAAAAATATGATTTTTAAAAATTCGTCGTAAGTTGAAGACTAGGTCTTTGAACCGAAATTGCTTTACCCGAGGGAGGGACGAGAACTTTTATTATCATTATTTTTAATCTTTTTGAATTAAAGTATGCCAAAAACATTAAAAAAAAACCCAAAAATCTTTACTTTTAAAAACCACACTTTGATTTGACAAATTTTAAAATTTTGTCGAGGGACAGACTAGGACAACGATCCGAAACGCCCTCGCTCCTAAATGAAAACAAAATTTTTAAAATTTAATTAATTATAAGTTTTATAAAGTATAAGGTTTTAAAATAAAAAAAAACATGAAATTTCTGTAGCCGGCACCCCATGCGATCGCATGGGGTTTGCACTTGGAACCCATGCGATCGCATGGGGACCAAATGCAGGCCTGATACATACAACAGCCTGTTCTGTTTCTTCTCCACAAAACACACACATTCACGAAACTCACCCAAAAATTCACCAATTTTCGCCATTTTTCCACCGTAATTCATCAAATTTCTTGCTCTAATCATGCCTAGATTCTCATTCTTCAGCAAATTGGTAAAAATTACACCCCTAAACTCTTTAAATTCCTAGTTTTTGTGATAATTACCAATTTTTTACCTAATGCAATTTTGTTAATTTCTAGTATAATTAGTGTTAAATTGTTAGTATTTTATGCATGTATAACCTAGATTGATGCTATTTAACATGATTTGAAGCCAAAAACTTCAAAATTTTTAGAAATCTAGGGTTTGTGTTCTTGAGCAATTTGGGACTTTTTGATATAAACAGGTTATGGCCGATTTTTGTCATGAATTATTGCTAAATTGAGTAGTGTAACATGTTTAGACAGTTAAATGATCCAAACATTGATCCTAAACATGATTTTTGGAGATTAAAGTGGACTTTTTAAGTCCAAAATTCATGAACTTGATTAATTTGATATATTTGCCATTTGAGACTTGTTTAATTATTAGTAATGAATATTTTGACATGTTATTTAAGTTAAATGCTTATGAATTTTGTATACATTTTCATATGTGCTTATTTGAAAAGTGTAGAATTGTGAAAAATTGTGAAAATGTGTATAAGTTTAATTTTGATTTAACATGTTATAGTGATTGTTTTAAGTTGTTATTTTGCTAACACTAATGCATATCTGGATGCACAAATTTTGTGTTTAATGTGTTTTGCAGAAAGCCGATACTGGAGGTTCAGGAGCATCATCATCTAGACGACCAGCACCAGCACCAGAACCAGAACCAGAAATGCAACACGAACAAGAACCACAACAGGAACAACAACAGCCTGATCAGCACATACCTTATTATGATCTGGTACAGTTTGTTGATGAATTCATAGTATTCCCAATGAGGCCGCCAGTAGAATTCCCAACGATTCCTGAGCACATTCTGCATCCTAATCTGAGATTTGATAGGAGATGGAGAGATTACGAGACATATCAAAGGAATAAATTCAAATTGGTAACAAAAAATGTAGAGGTGCCAAGGGTAATCGATTGGGCCCCTTTGGAAACGGTCCATCTAGCTGACCGTGTTAGACAGCTTTTAGTTCAAAGGTATGGCAGTTTTTCTTTTACAGATTGGGAACGTCTTTTCACCATTCGTAGACCTGTATATAAGGAATGGTGTGTTGAGTTGATGAGTACTGTATCACTTGATACAAATATAGTTAGAATAGATGATAGAAGATTTCTTAGGTTTATCCTTGGCGGTAGGATGTACAGAATGTCCATGTTGGACATGGCCAGGGCATTACAGATATATACTCCTGGTGAGTTGCTATTACCCGATTGTACAAATTTGATTCATTATGGTGAAAGGGTAGATAGTAACTTTGACGCTGACACCATTTGGAGGCGTATGTCACATTTTGATGTTTTTACACGAGCAGGAGGACACTCCTATACACATATTGACAGAGCCGAGCTTCGTATTATTCATAGATTTTTGGCTAACTCGATTACATAGAGAGGTCATAATAAAGAAAAAATTACCTTACATGATTTATTCTACCTAAAGTGTATTCGGGATCCTAGAAGCTTTGTCAATATCCCTTACTGTGTTGCTTTTTATTTATCTAAAATGGTAGAGGGAATGCAGGACGGGAGTATAATAGGAGGAGGTATTTTTGTTACTCTCATTGGAGAGTATTTAGGTGTTGATAGGAACCAAGGGGGTCCATTACAGCTTTGTAGAGAACAGGTTGAGCCCTTAGGATTGAAAGTTTATGTGGGTGCTAAGGTATTGAAAAGTAGACGTAACCAGGCAGTTGAAATGTCCCGTTCTTATTGATTAAAAACGTTCCATATTAATTGATTTCGCTGCGAGGTTTTGACCTCTATATGAGACATTTTTCAAAGACTGCATTCATTTTAAAACAAACCATAACCTTTATTTCATCAATAAAGGTTTAAAAAGCTTTACGTAGATTATCAAATAATGATAATCTAAAATATCCTGTTTAGACACGACCATTACATAATGGTTTACAATACAAATATGTTACATCGAAATCAGTTTCTTGAATGCAGTTTTTACACAATATCATACAAACATGGACTCCAAATCTTGTCCTTATTTTAGTATGCAACAGCGGAAGCTCTTAATATTCACCTGAGAATAAACATGCTTTAAACGTCAACAAAAATGTTAGTGAGTTATAGGTTTAACCTATATATATCAAATCGTAACAATAGACCACAAGATTTCATATTTCAATACACATCCCATACATAGAGATAAAAATCATTCATATGGTGAACACCTGGTAACCGACATTAACAAGATGCATATATAAGAATATCCCCATCATTCCAGGACACCCTTCGGATATGATATAAATTTTGAAGTACTAAAGCATCCGGTACTTTGGATGGGGTTTGTTAGGCCCAATAGATCTATCTTTAGGATTCGCGTCAATTAGGGTGTCTGTTCCCTAATTCTTAGATTACCAGACTTAATAAAAAGGGGCATATTCGATTTCGATAATTCAACCATAGAATGTAGTTTCACGTACTTGTGTCTATTTTGTAAATCATTTATAAAACCTGCATGTATTCTCATCCCAAAAATATTAGATTTTAAAAGTGGGACTATAACTCACTTTCACAGATTTTTACTTCGTCGGGAAGTAAGACTTGGCCACTGGTTGATTCACGAACCTATAACAATATATACATATATATCAAAGTATGTTCAAAATATATTTACAACACTTTTAATATATTTTGATGTTTTAAGTTTATTAAGTCAGCTGTCCTCGTTAGTAACCTACAACTAGTTGTCCACAGTTAGATATACAGAAATAAATCGACAAATATTATCTTGAATCAATCCACGACCCAGTGTATACGTATCTCAGTATTGATCACAACTCAAACTATACATATTTTTGGAATCAACCTCAACCCTGTATAGCTAACTCCAACATTCACATATAGAGTGTCTATGGTTGTTCTGAAATATATATAGATGTGTCGACATGATAGGTCGAAACATTGTATACGTGTCTATGGTATCTCAAGATTACATAATATACAATAAAAGTTGATTAATTTATGGTTGGAATAGATTTGTTACCAATTTTCACGTAGCTAAAATGAGAAAAATTATCCAATCTTGTTTTACCCATAACTTCTTCATTTTAAATCCGTTTTGAGTGAATCAAATTGCTATGGTTTCATATTGAACTCTATTTTATGAATCTAAACAGAAAAAGTATAGGTTTATAGTCGGAAAAATAAGTTACAAGTCGTTTTTGTAAAGGTAGTCATTTCAGTCGAAAGAACGACGTCTAGATGACCATTTTAGAAAACATACTTCCACTTTGAGTTTAACCATAATTTTTGGATATAGTTTCATGTTCATAATAAAAATCATTTTCTCAGAATAACAACTTTTAAATCAAAGTTTATCATAGTTTTTAATTAACTAACCCAAAACAGCCCGCGGTGTTACTACGACGGCGTAAATCCGGTTTTACGGTGTTTTTCGTGTTTCCAGGTTTTAAATCATTAAGTTAGAATATCATATAGATATAGAACATGTGTTTAGTTAATTTTAAAAGTCAAGTTAGAAGGATTAACTTTTGTTTGCGAACAAGTTTAGAATTAACTAAACTATGTTCTAGTGATTACGAGTTTAAACCTTCGAATAAGATAGTTTTATATATATGAATCGAATGATGTTATGAACATCATTACTACCTCAAGTTTAGTAGGTAAACCTACTGGAAGTGACAAGAAATGATCTAGCTTCAAAGGATCTTGGATGGCTTGAAAGTTCTTGAAGTAGGATCATGACACAAAAACAAGTTCAAGTAAAATTTTTACTCGAATTAAGATAGTTTATAGTTATAGAAATCGAATCAAAGTTTGAATATGAATATTACCTTGAATAAGAAAGATAACCTACTGTATATAACAAAGGTTTCTTGATCTTAGATGATTACTTGGAATGGATTAGAAAGCTTGGAAGTAAATTAGTAAACTTGAAGGGATTTTTGAAGTGTTCTTGAAGTGTTCTTCCTATGATGAATATAGCTTGATTCTTGAAGTGATTTTTGATGAAGATGATGATTAACTACTGGAAAAATACGTTCATAATAGTGTGTGTGTGTGTTGAGAGAGAATTAGAAAGAGAATTGGAAGTGAAATGGAGTGAATGATGAGTGGTAATTGGTGAGTGGTGAGTGGGGTTAAAAGGAGTTCTAGTTAGTTGACTAGCTCATGGTAGAAGTTAAAATTGATTAGTCATACATGACATAATCAAGAGTGGAATCACATGCTAGTTCCTATTGGTATATACCCATAGTAAGTACGTTTTGAAGCTGTGTATAATACGGGTAAGAATATGACTAGAATTCTTGATGAAAGAAAAGAATGGGAAAGTAACTGTAACCATTTTCGTTAAGTATGAGTGTTTTGATATATATCTTGAAGTCTTCCAAAAGTATTTTAATACATCTAAATACACTACATGTATATACATTTTAACTGAGTCGTTAAGTCATCGTTAGTCGTTACATGTAAGTGTTGTTTTGAAACCTTTAAGTTAACGATCTCAATTAATGTTGTTAACCCATTGTTTATTATATCTAATGAGATGTTAAATTATTATATTATCATGATATTATGATATATTAATATATCTTAATATGATATATATACATTTAAATGTCGTTACAACGATAATCGTTACATATATGTCTCGTTTCGAAATCCTTAAGTTAGTAGTCTTGTTTATATGTATATAACTCATTGTTAATATACTTATGGAGATACTTACTTATCATAATCTCATGTTAACCATATGTATATCCATATATATATATCGTCATGTCGTTTTTACAAGTTTTAACGTTCGTGAATCGCCGGTCAACTTGGGTGGTCAATTGTCTATATGAAACATATTTCAATTAATCAAGTCTTAATAAGTTTGATTGCTTAATATGTTGGAAAAATTTAATCATGTAAATATCAATCTCAATTAATATATATAAACATGGAAAAGTTCGGGTCACTACAGTACCTACCCATTAAATAAATTTCGTCCCGAAATTTTAAGCTGTTGAAGGTGTTGACGAATCTTCTGGAAATAGATGTGGGTATTTCTTCTTCATCTGATCTTCACGCTCCCAGGTGAACTCGGGTCCTCTACGAGCATTCCATTGAACCTTAATAATTGGTATCTTGTTTTGCTTAAGTCTTTTAACCTCACGATCCATTATTTCAACGGGTTCTTCGATGAATTGAAGTTTTTCGTTGATTTGGATTTCATCTAACGGAATAGTGAGATCTTCTTTAGCAAAACATTTCTTCAAATTCGAGACATGGAAAGTGTTATGTACAGCCGCGAGTTGTTGAGGTAACTCAAGTCGGTAAGCTACTGGTCTGACACGATCAATAATCTTGAATGGTCCAATATACCTTGGATTTAATTTCCCTCGTTTACCAAATCGAACAATGCCTTTCCAAGGTGCAACTTTAAGCATGACCATCTCTCCAATTTCAAATTCTATATCTTTTCTTTTAATGTCAGCGTAGCTCTTTTGTCGACTTTGGGCGGTTTTCAACCGTTATTGAATTTGGATGATCTTCTCGGTAGTTTCTTGTATAATCTCCGGACCCGTAATCTGTCTATCCCCCACTTCACTCCAACAAATCAGAGACCTGCACTTTCTACCATAAAGTGCTTCAAACGGCGCCATCTCAATGCTTGAATGGTAGCTGTTGTTGTAGGAAAATTCTGCTAACGGTAGATGTCGATCCCAACTGTTTCCGAAATCAATAACACATGCTCGTAGCATGTCTTCAAGCGTTTGTATTGTCCTTTCGCTCTGCCCATCAGTTTGTGGATGATAGGCAGTACTCATGTCTAGACGAGTTCCTAATGCTTGCTGTAATGTCTGCCAGAATCTTGAAATAAATCTGCCATCCCTATCAGAGATAATAGAGATTGGTATTCCATGTCTGGAGATGACTTCCTTCAAATACAGTCGTGCTAACTTCTCCATCTTGTCATCTTCTCTTATTGGCAGAAAGTGTGCTGATTTGGTGAGACGATCAACTATTACCCAAATAGTATCAAAACCACTTGCAGTCCTTGGCAATTTAGTGATGAAATCCATGGTAATGTTTTCCCATTTCCATTCTGGGATTTCGGGTTGTTGAAGTAGACCTGATGGTTTCTGATGCTCAGCTTTGACCTTAGAACACGTCAAACATTCTCCTACGTATTTAGCAACATCGGCTTTCATACTCGGCCACCAAAAATGTTTCTTGAGATCCTTGTACATCTTCCCCGTTCCAGGATGTATTGAGTATCTGGTTTTATGAGCTTCTCTAAGTACCATTTCTCTCATATCTCCAAATTTTGGTACCCAAATCTTTTCAGCCCTATACCGGGTTCCGTCTTCCCGAATATTAAGATGCTGCTCCGATCCTTTTTGTATTTCATCCTTTAATTTTCCTTCTTTTAAAACTCCTTGTTGCGCCTCCTTTATTTGAGTAGTAAGGTTATTATGAATCATTATATTCATAGATTTTACTCGAATGGGTTCTCTGTCCTTCCTGCTCAAGGCATCGGCTACCACATTTGCCTTCCCCGGGTGGTAACGAATCTCAAAGTCGTAATCATTCAACAATTCAATCCACCTACGCTGCCTCATATTCAGTTGTTTCTGATTAAATATGTGTTGAAGACTTTTGTGGTCGGTATATAGAATACTTTTGACCCCATATAAGTAGTGCCTCCAAGTCTTTAATGTAAAAACAACCGCGCCTAATTCCAAATCATGCGTCATATAATTTTGCACGTGAATCTTCAATTGTCTAGACGCATAAGCAATCACCTTCGTTCGTTGCATTAATACGCAACCGAGACCTTGCTTTGATGCGTCACAATAAATCACAAAATCATCATTCCCTTCAGGCAATGACAATATAGGTGCCGTAGTTAGCTTTTTCTTCAATAACTGAAACGCTTTCTCTTGTTCATCCTTCCATTCAAATTTCTTCCCTTTATGCGTTAATGCAGTCAAGGGATTTGCTATTCTGGAAAAGTCTTGGATGAACCTTCTGTAGTAACCAGTTAGTCCTAAAAACTGGCGTATGTGTTTCGGAGTTTTCGGGGTTTCCCACTTTTCAACAGTTTCTATCTTTGCCGGATCCACCTTAATACCTTCTTTGTTCACTATGTGACCGAGGAATTGAACTTCTTCCAACCAAAATGCACACTTTGAAAACTTAGCGTACAATTCTTCCTTCCTCAATACTTCTAACACCTTTCTCAAATGTTCACCGTATTCTTGGTCATTCTTTGAGTAAATAAGTATGTCATCAATGAAAACAATGACAAACTTGTCAAGGTATGGTCCACACACTCGGTTCAAAAGGTCCATGAACATAGCTGGTGCATTAGTTAAACCAAACGGCATGACCATAAACTCGTAATGACCGTAACGTGTTCTGAAAGCAGTCTTTGGAATATCATCTTCTTTCACCCGCATTTGATGATACCCGGAACGTAAGTCAATCTTTGAATAAACAGACGAGCCTTGTAGTTGATCAAATAAGTCGTCAATTCTCGGTAGTGGGTAGCGGTTCTTGATGGTAAGTTTGTTCAACTCTCGGTAGTCGATACACAACCTGAATGTACCATCTTTCTTCTTGACAAACAAAACAGGAGCTCCCCACGGTGATGTGCTTGGTCGAATGAAACCATGCTCTAAAAGTTCTTGTAATTGGCTTTGCAGTTCTTTCATCTCGCTGGGTGCGAGTCTATAAGGAGCACGAGCTATTGGTGCAGCTCCTGGTACAAGATCTATTTGAAATTCAACGGATCGATGTGGGGGTAATCCCGGTAATTCTTTCAGAAATACATCGGGAAATTCTTTTGCAATGGGAACATCATTGATGCTCTTTTCTTCAGTTTGTACTTTCTCGACGTGTGCTAGAACAGCATAGCAACCTTTTCTTATTATTTTTTGTGCCTTCAAATTACTAATAAGATGTAGCTTCGTGTTGCCCTTTTCTCCGTACACCATTAAGGGTTTTTCTTTTTCTCGTATAATGCGAATTTCATTTTTGTAACAAACGATCTCTGCTTTCATTTCTTTCAACCAGTCCATACCGATTATCACATCAAAACTCCCTAACTCTACTGGTATCAAGTCAATCTTAAATGTTTCACTAACCAGTTTAATTTCTCGATTCCGACATATATTATCTGCTGAAATTAATTTACCATTTGCTAATTCGAGTAAAAATTTACTATCCAAAGGCGTCAATGGACAACTTAATTTAGCACAAAAATCTCTACTCATATAGCTTCTATCCGCACCTGAATCAAATAAAACGTAAGCAGATTTATTGTCAATAAGAAACGTACCCGTAACAAGTTCCGGGTCTTCCTGTGCCTCTGCCGCATTAATATTGAAAACTCTTCCGCGGCCTTGTCCATTCGTGTTCTCCTGGTTCGGGCAATTTCTAATAATGTAGCCCGGTTTTCCCAATTTATAACAAACTACATTGGCATAACTTGCTCCGACACTACTTGCTCCGCCATTACTCGTTCCGACACCATTTGTTCCTTTCGTTCTATTAACCCCTGGTCCGTAGACCTAACACTTCGCCGCGCTATGACCGTTTCTTTTACACTTGTTGCAAAATTTAGTGCAGAACCCCGAGTGATACTTTTCACACCTTTGGCATAGCTGCTTCTGATTGTTGTTGTTGTTGCGGTTATTATTGTTGTTGAGATGATTGTTGTAGTTGCTGTTGTTGTTGTTGTTGTTGTTGGACCATTTGTTGTAGTTGCGATTGATGTTGCGATTGTTGGGATAATTATTGCGATTATTGTTGTAATTGCTGTTGTTGTTGTATTGGTGATTCTTATCACCGTTTTCCTCCCACTTTCTTTTGACTTGCTTCACATTGGCCTCTTCAGCAGTCTGTTCTTTAATTCTTTCTTCAATCTGGTTCACTAGTTTGTGAGCCATTCTACATGCCTGTTGTATGGAGGCGGGCTCGTGTGAACTTATATCTTCTTGGATTCTTTCCGGTAATCCTTTCACAAACGCGTCGATCTTCTCTTCCTCATCTTCGAATGCTCCCGGACACAATAGGCACAATTCTGTGAATCGTCTTTCGTACGTGGTAATATCAAATCCTTGGGTTCGTAACCCTCTAAGTTCTGTCTTGAGCTTATTGACCTCGGTTCTGGGACGGTACTTCTCGTTCATCAAGTGCTTGAATGCTGACCACGGTAGTGCGTACGCATCGTCTTGTCCCACTTGCTCTAGATAGGTATTCCACCATGTTAACGCAGAACCTGTGAAGGTATGCGTAGCGTACTTCACTTTGTCCTCTTCAGTACACTTACTTATGGCAAACACCGATTCGACCTTCTCGGTCCACCGTTTCAATCCGATCGGTCCTTCGGTTCCATCAAATTCCAAAGGTTTGCAGGCAGTGAATTCTTTGTAGGTGCATCCTACACGATTTCCTGTACTGCTAGATCCAAGGTTATTGTTGGTATGTAGCGCAGCCTGTACTGCGGCTATGTTTGAAGCTAGAAAAGTACGGAATTCCTCTTCATTCATATTCACGGTGTGTCGAGTAGTCGGTGCCATTTCCTTCAAAATAGTCAAATGGAACAAGTTAATCATACAGAATATTAAGAGTAGTTAATAGTATTTCGTAGCATAATATGAACTCATTTATAAAAGCTTTTTCTTCATATTAGCGTTTTATAAGTTTCAATTCGGGTAGTACCTACCCGTTAAGTTCATACTTAGTAGCTAATATACAATTCAACTACTATAATTCTATATGAAAAACTGGTTATAATAATATTTCGCGTTCAAACTTTTACACAATATTTTACAAACTTACAATACCGCTTATTTTACATATAGCATGAAATATAGCACACAATAACTTTGATACAAGATAGTTGTGAAGATAATTCTAGCTAGTACACAAGTCGTTCAGCAAAGGCAATAAAGACACATAATTCATACGTCCAGAAACAAGTCATGCATTCTGGTTTTACTAGGACTACTTCCCATCCTTGGTCTTGTGGAACATAACCGTTATGGCCGTTGATAAGACAGCGTGTTGTAACGTCGTCAAAGGGACGAGGGTTACGTAATGTCCAACAGTCCCGTAACAATCTAAAAACCTCATTTCTTACCCCAATCACCGACTCCGTCACTTGTGGGAACGTTTTGTTTAATAGTTGTAGCCCGATGTTCTTGTTCTCACTTTGGTGAGAAGCGAACATTACTAATCCGTAAGCATAACATGCTTCTTTATGTTGCATGTTAGCCGCTTTTTCTAAATCACGAAGTCCAATATTCGGATATATTGAGTCAAAATAATTTCTTAACCCATTGCGTAAAATAGCATTTGGGTTCCCCGCAATATATGCGTCAAAGTAAATACATCGTAACTTATGGATTTCCCAATGTGATATCCCCCATCTTTCGAACGAAAGCCTTTTATAAACCAAGGCATTCTTGGAACGTTCTTCGAATGTCTTACAAACTGATCTCGCCTTAAATAGTTGTGCCGAAGAATTCTGACCGACTCTAGACAAGATTTCATCAATCATGTCTCCGGGTAGGTCTCTTAAAATATTGGGTTGTCTATCCATTTTGTGTTTTTATACTGTAAAATAGACAAGAGTTAGATTCATAAAAAAAAATACTTATTAATACAAGCAATTTTTACATATATCATAAAGCATAAGCACACTATATTACTTATATTACACCACACGAATACAACTATCTTATTCCAACTCGCTTGTTTTTTCTTCTTCGGTTTTGGTTCGTTTTACCAAGTTTCTAGGGATATATGATGTTCCCCTAATACGAGCCGTCGTTTTCCACATTGGTTTAGAAAAACCTGGTGGTTTAGAGGTTCCCGGGTCATTGTTACAACTTAAGGACTTCGGGGGTTGATGATACATATAAAGTTCATCGGGGTTGGAATTAGATTTCTCTATTTTTATGCCCTTTCCCTTATTATTTTCTTTTGCCTTTTTAAATTCAGTTGGGGTAATTTCTATAACATTATCGGAATTCTCGTCAGAATCCGATTCATCGGAGAATTGGTAATCCTCCCAATATTTTGCTTCCTTAGCGGAAACACCATTGACCATAATTAACCTTGGTCGGTTGGTTGAGGATTTTCTTTTACTTAACCATTTTATTATTTTCCCCACCGGTTCTATTTCTTCATCCGGTTCCGATTCTTCTTCCGGTTCCGATTCTTCTTCTGGTTCTGACTCTTCTTCCGGTTCCTCTTCGGGAACTTGTGAATCAGTCCACGAATCATTCCAATTTACATTTGACTCTTCATTATTATTAGGTGAGTCAATGGGACTTGTTCTAGAGGTAGACATCTATCACATAATATCAAACGCGTTAAGAGATTAATATATCACATAATATTCATATGTTAAAAATATATAGTTTCCAACAACATTTGTTAAGCAATCATTTTTCAAGTAAACACGGTCGAAGTCCAGACTTACTAATGCATCCTAACAAACTCGATAAGACACACTAATGCAAAATTTTGGTTCTCTAAGACCAACGCTAGGATACCAACTGAAATGTCCCGTTCTTATTGATTAAAAACGTTCCATATTAATTGATTTCGTTGCGAGGTTTTGACCTCTATATGAGACGTTTTTCAAAGAATGCATTCATTTTAAAACAAACCATAACCTTTATTTCATCAATAAAGGTTTAAAAAGCTTTACGTAGATTATCAAATAATGATAATCTAAAATATCCTGTTTACACACGACCATTACATAATGGTTTACAATACAAATATGTTACATCGAAATCAGTTTCTTGAATGCAATTTTTACACAATATCATACAAACATGGACTCCAAATCTTGTCCTTATTTTAGTATGCAACAGCGGAAGCTCTTAATATTCACCTGAGAATAAACATGCTTTAAACGTCAACAAAAATGTTGGTGAGTTATAGGTTTAACCTATATATATCAAATCGTAACAATAGACCACAAGATTTCATATTTCAATACACATCCCATACATTGAGATAAAAATCATTCATATGGTGAACACCTGGTAACTGACATTAACAAGATGCATATATAAGAATATCCCCATCATTCCGGGACACCCTTCGGATATGATATAAATTTCGAAGTACTAAAGCATCCGGTACTTTGGATGGGGTTTGTTAGGCCCAATAGATCTATCTTTAGGATTCGCGTCAATTAGGGTGTCTGTTCCCTAATTCTTAGATTACCAGACTTAATAAAAAGGGGCATATTCGATTTCGATAATTCAACCATAGAATGTAGTTTCATGTTCTTGTGTCTATTTTGTAAATCATTTATAAAACCTGCATGTATTCTCATCCCAAAAATATTAGATTTTAAAAGTGGGACTATAACTCACTTTCACAGATTTTTACTTCGTCGGGAAGTAAGACTTGGCCACTGGTTGATTCACGAACCTATAACAATATATACATATATATCAAAGTATGTTCAAAATATATTTACAACACTTTTAATATATTTTGATGTTTTAAGTTTATTAAGTCAGCTGTCCTCGTTAGTAACCTACAACTAGTTGTCCACAGTTAGATATACAGAAATAAATCGACAAATATTATCTTGAATCAATCCACGACACAGTGTATACGTATCTCAGTATTGATCACAACTCAAACTATACATATTTTTGGAATCAACCTCAACCCTGTATAGCTAACTCCAACATTCACATATAGAGTGTCTATGGTTGTTCCGAAATATATATAGATGTGTCGACATGATAGGTCGAAATATTGTATACGTGTCTATGTTATCTCAAGATTACATAATATACAATACAAGTTGATTAAGTTATGGTTGGAATAGATTTGTTACCGATTTTCACGTAGCTAAAATGAGAAAAATTATCCAATCTTGTTTTACCCATAACTTCTTCATTTTAAATCCGTTTTGAGTGAATCAAATTTCTATGGTTTCATATTGAACTCTATTTTATGAATCTAAACAGAAAAAGTATAGGTTTATAGTCGGAAAAATAAGTTACAAGTCGTTTTTGTAAAGGTAGTCATTTCAGTCGAAAGAACGACGTCTAGATGACCATTTTAGAAAACATACTTCCACTTTGAGTTTAACCATAATTTTTGGATATAGTTTCATGTTCATAATAAAAATCATTTTCTCAGAATAACAACTTTTAAATCAAAGTTTATCATAGTTTTTAATTAACTAACCCAAAACAGCCCGCGGTGTTACTACGACGGCGTAAATCCGGTTTTACGGTGTTTTTCGTGTTTCCAGGTTTTAAATCATTAAGTTAGCATATCATATAGATATAGAACATGTGTTTAGTTAATTTTAAAAGTCAAGTTAGAAGGATTAACTTTTGTTTGCGAACAAGTTTAGAATTAACTAAACTATGTTCTAGTGATTACGAGTTTAAACCTTCGAATAAGATAGTTTTATATATATGAATCGAATGATGTTATGAACATCATTACTACCTCAAGTTTAGTAGGTAAACCTACTGGAAGTGACAAGAAATGATCTAGCTTCAAAGGATCTTGGATGGCTTGAAAGTTCTTGAAGTAGGATCATGACACAAAAACAAGTTCAAGTAAGATTTTTACTCGAATTAAGATAGTTTATAGTTATAGAAATTGAATCAAAGTTTGAATATGAATATTACCTTGAATAAGAAAGATAACCTACTGTATATAACAAAGGTTTCTTGATCTTAGATGATTACTTGGAATGGATTAGAAAGCTTGGAAGTAAATTAGTAAACTTGAAGGGATTTTTGAAGTGTTCTTGAAGTGTTCTTCCTATGATGATTATAGCTTGATTCTTGAAGTGATTTTTGATGAAGATGATGATTAACCACTGGAAAAATACGTTCATAATAGTGTGTGTGTGTGTGTTGAGAGAGAATTAGAAAGAGAATTGGAAGTGAAATGGAGTGAATGATGAGTGGTAATTGGTGAGTGGTGAGTGGGGTTAAAAGGAGTTCTAGTTAGTTGACTAGCTCATGGTAGAAGTTAAAATTGATTAGTCATACATGACATAATCAAGAGTGGAATCACATGCTAGTTCCTATTGGTATATACCCATAGTAAGTACGTTTTGAAGCTGTGTATAATACGGGTAAGAATACGACTAGAATTCTTGATGAAAGAAAAGAATGGGAAAGTAACTGTAACCATTTTCGTTAAGTATGAGTGTTTTGATATATGTCTTGAAGTCTTCCAAAAGTATTTTAATACATCTAAATACACTACATGTATATACATTTTAACTGAGTCGTTAAGTCATCGTTAGTCGTTACATGTAAGTGTTGTTTTGAAACCTTTAAGTTAACGATCTCAATTAATGTTGTTAACCCATTGTTTATTATATCTAATGAGATGTTAAATTATTATATTATCATGATATTATGATATATTAATAGATCTTAATATGATATATATACATTTAAATGTCGTTACAACGATAATCGTTACATATATGTCTCGTTTCGAAATCCTTAAGTTAGTAGTCTTGTTTATATGTATATAACTCATTGTTAATATACTTATGGAGATACTTACTTATCATAATCTCATGTTAACCATATGTATATCCATATATATATCGTCATGTCGTTTTTACAAGTTTTAACGTTCGTGAATCGCCGGTCAACTTGGGTGGTCAATTGTCTATATGAAACATATTTTAATTAATCAAGTCTTAACAAGTTTGATTGCTTAACATGTTGGAAACATTTAATCATGTAAATATCAATCTCAATTAATATATATAAACATGGAAAAGTTCGGGTCACTACAGCAGTACCCTATGAGGGATCTCATCCTCAGGTAGAGAGAGGCTCAGACGCGGAAATGGAGGAGGCGGAAGACATTAGGGATGTCTTTCGAGATGCTATTATTGACATCCACGTTCGTATAGATGAGGAAGCAATGACGAACGCGGCCAGACATAGTATGTATGAGCAGTGGAACTCCGAGCGAGTATACGAGGATTATAGGCGACGCCAACACGATAGCTGGTTAGTTCATCAGCACCAAATCATGAGCCAGCTATCATATCAGGTACCAAATAACTATGTACCTACTCGACCTGCTCATTTTCCGCCACATAGCCCCGATATCCGACCACTCTTTAACCGGTATGACTATAACCAAGCCTATCAAAACACCTATAACCAACAATGGAACCCACCTGACGAGAGGAACTGGAACCCATATCCAGACTGATTTAGTTCCATTTGGTTATTTTTATGATTTTTATGTTTTTATCTTTTGACTTTTTCATGTTTAATTTATGTTATTGGATATATTTGTGCAATTTTTATTATTATTGTGTACTAATATTTCATATTTAGAATTTGAAAGTGGGATATTAAGTCCCATTTCAAATTGCCATGCATGATTATATTTGTATGTATGTATATTGTCGATTGTACAAAACAGGGTAAAACAGCGCATTTTCAAAGACTGGCATTAAGTTCAGCAAAAGCTACTAATTTTGACGACAAGATGACAAATAAATGTGATGTAACAACAGACGAAATGAACAAATGATATGCACCATTTATCATTCAGCAACCAAACGCCAATATGTTTGGAATCTTTGGTAAAATGTAATCATTTTTACGCTAATCACCCTCAATAATTTAAATTGTTACTGATTTCTTGCAAATGAGGGCATTGCAAGATCTTAAGTGTGGGAAGGGGTTAAATTCTTTCGGATTTTTAAAATTTTTATCTTAAACACTTGGTTACCATTAAAAATACTAGTAACGTAGTAGTTGTATTAGAATCTAGTGCTCTCTGATGATAAAGAACAGCCCTAGTCTTATATACTGACTACCCAATTCTAGTAAAAATTTTCAAAATTTTCAATTAAATGAACTCAAAATCATGTTTATACATATTTATGAACGATAAAACTAGGTGTTAACACCGAAATTATTGTTACCTCAGAAAGGACATAAATTGAGAAACAAACCAAAATGTTAAAATTCATTTAAAATGGAATAGAGGACAATAAAAAAGAAAATAAAAGCCAAGTGTGGGAAAATTCTCCAAGTTATTCAAAACATATGTCACATATTTTTGTACAAATAACTGAAAATACTTTTGCTTTGGACTAAACTAAAAAATTTACCTGATTTACTGTAAGAGAGATGGATTTACACGATGAATCAATTCCATCATTAAAAGAAAGTAAAGTCTTCCGAAAAAGACACGCGCTTCTTGATTTAGGTCAAGAAGTTGTCGTCCAGACCAGCTGTAGTTTGACGAAAAACCTAGAAAAGTCATCACTAAAATCAGCAGGAAATCCACGGACCTCAGCATTAAACAGGGTTGCCAAGTGGTCAGACTTATCCTAACCATGAGAGGAGCTGTCTCGTAAAATGGGGGGCACCGTGCAAATTAGCTGGATAAGACTAATGAATCAGATCCCCAGAAAGGATAATCTCCTTAAAGATTAAAAATCAGCTTTTAAGCCTGATATTACTCAATCCTAGAGATTGACCTTAAAGATTGAGAATTCAAACTCATGGAATTCAATGATATCTAAACTCGAGCCTGAACGAGAAAATATTTTGATCAAATTATAAACTGATTTGTTTTCTGAAAACCCATTTTCAATGCGTTCATTACCATTGAACGTAAAATCCTAGGAATTCACCTGGAATTCATTAGGTCACCTGAACCAAATCAGGTGTCAACCGTAAGAACGGTGGTTGCATAGCATGGTCAAGGACAGGACCTTGTGCCAGACCAAAAAATTATAAGGGTGAGCTTTACTATTGCTCCTACCAAGGATAGTAATTGCGTCTGACACGTTATAGACCATAATTAAAAGCATGTCAGGGGACATTGCCTTAACAGTTGCTTGTTCAACGCTTTCCTTTACAACCGGACTGTAGTTTACCGAAAGGTAATATACGGGACAAGTAAACTGGACGTGTTGCTTTCCTAATACAAGGTTAGCAAGTGGGTGACACAAAACCGCAAGTTTTGAGCTAAAATTTTCAAATCTGAAACCCACCAAGCCCACAAAAATATTTTGCAAACACCGGTGAAGGGTTATTCCGGAAAACTTATCTAGGGTAAAAACTAGATTTAATTTTCAAAAGATCAAATGTTTTCATAAAGATCCAATTTCCTTAATGGATCTAAATTTTTATAGTCATGTGGGACTGTAAACCATATCGTTACTACCATTGTTTATACCGCCGTATAGAAATCACTGATGTACAAAGTGTGAAGAATAAAGAAGTGATTCTAGTATTTCAAGACGATATTGCTTGAGGACAAGCAACGCTCAAGTGTGGGAATATTTGATAATGCTAAAAACGAACATATATTTCATAGCATTATTCCTCAAGAAAGACAAGCTTTTAGTTGCAATTGTTCTATTTAAAAGTGATATTCGTTTAAATAATAAAAGGTGAAGACAAAAGACAGATTCGACGAATTGAAGACGCAAACGACCAAAAAGCTCAAAAGTAAAAAAGACAATCAAAGAGGTTCCAATTATTGATAAGAAACGTCTCGAAATTACAAAAGTACAAGATTCAAAACGCAAAGTACAAGATATTAAATTATACGCAAGGACGTTCGAAAATCCGGAACCGGGACCAGAGTCAACTCTCAACGCTCGACGCAACGGACTAAAAATTACAAGTCAACTATGCATATGAATATAATATAATATATAATTAATTCTTAAAATTAATATATATATTATATTATATTTATAAAACGTCGGCACAAGGAAACAAGCAACATGTGAGCTCTCCCAACTGGCCATGCGATCGCATGGCCAGGAAGAAGAAAGTCCATGCGATCGCATGGCATGAAAAGTCAGGCCACATCTCCTATAAATTCGCAGTTTGGTGAACGCAAAAAACATATATATCCATCTCTCTATCTATATACGTAATATTTATATTTATAATTTATAATTTAATTTTAATTTTAATTATAATTCTAATAATAAGGGTATGTTAGCGAATGTTGTAAGGGTGTAAGTCGAAATTCTGTCCGTGTAACGCTACGCTATTTTTAATCATTGTAAGTTATGTTCAACCTTTTTATATTAATGTCTCGTAGCTAAGTTATTATTATGCTTATTTAATCCGAAGTAATCATGATGTTGGGCTAATTACTAAAATTGGGTAATTGGGCTTTGTACCATAATTGGGGTTTGGATAAAAGAACGACACTTGTGGAAATTAGACTATGGGCTATTAATGGGCTTTATATTTGTTTAACTAAATGATAGTTTGTTAATGTTAATATAAAGATTTACAATTGGGCGTCCCTATAAATAACCATATACACTCGATCGGACACGATGGGCGGAGTATTTATATGTACGAATAATCGTTCATTTAACCGGACACGGGAATGGATTAATAGCCACTAGAATAATTAAAACAGGGGTGAAATTATGTACAAGGACACTTGGTATAATTGATAACAAAATATTAAAACCTTGGGTTACACTCAGTCGACATCCTGGTGTAATTATTAAACAAAGTATTAAAATCTTGTTACAGTTTAAGTCCCCAATTAGTTGGAATATTTAACTTCGGGTATAAGGATAATTTGACGAGGACACTCGCACTTTATATTTATGACTGATGGACTGTTATGGACAAAAACCAGACGGACATATTAAATAATCCAGGACAAAGGACAATTAACCCATGGGCATAAAACTAAAATCAACACGTCAAACATCATGGTTACGGAAGTTTAAATAAGCATAATTCTTTTATTTCATATTTAATTTCCTTTATTTTATATTTAATTGCACTTCTAATTATCGCATTTTTATTCATTGTTATTGTATTTAATTGCACTTTTAATTATCGTACCTTTTAATTATCGCAAGTTTATTTTATCGCACTTTTATTATTCGTAATTTCATTATCGTTATTTACTTTACGCTTTAAATTAAGTCTTTTATTTAATATTTTACATTTGGTTTTAACTGCGACTGAAGAATTAAAATCGACAAACCGGTCATTAAACGGTAAAAAAAACCCCCTTTATAATAATAATATTACTTATATATATATTTGTATTTTTATAAAAGTAAACTAATATAGCGTTAAGCTTTGTTTAAAGATTTTCCCTGTGGAACGAACCGGACTTACTAAAAACTACACTATTGTACGATTAAGTACACTGCCTATAAGTGTTGTAGCAAGGTTTAAGTATATCCATTCTCTAAATAAATAAATATCTTGTGTAAAATTGTATCGTATTTAATAGTATTTCCTGCTAAAAATTAATAGTATTTTATACCACTCTGCTCAAACATCAAGTATTTTTGACGCCGCTGCCGGGGACAAATCTAGCTTAAAAGCCGGAAGCGCAACGCTATATAAAAAAAAGGATTTTTATTTTTAAGTTTACTTTTATAAAAAAATACGCTTTTGTAAAAATACGTTTTAAATATTCTAAAATATAAAAAGAAAAATAAAAATATAAATATTTTTAAGAGTTTGTTAAATATTTAAGTTCTATAAAAGTTTCTTTATCTTTATTTTATAAAAATATAAGTTTTATTTAATTTATATAAATATATTATATAAATATATAAAACAGAAAAATAAAACACAAATCAGAAAGAAAAAAAAAAAAAAAAAAAAAAGGCTATCATTTACGTATACTGTAAACTGTCACGGAGAGATCCACGACACCATGGAGATCCTAGCCTCGGGTGAATTCATAATCGGTATCGTTGCGAATGAGGGTAATGATGGACATGTAGAGGAAGGGTAAACGTCGTATGTGTGGTATGTTCAGGGTGTAAGCGTTTTAGTTATGGGTCTTTTACTTGGATATCATCTCGGCTTTATGTCTCGTTGGCTTTTTGTCTCGTAAGAAGAAGGAAGTTAACGCAGATAAGGAATGGACTCAAGTCAGGACGACTGACGAAGCTTAATTTTCTTCAAGTATACTTTGTTTTTTTTAGTTTTTATTTTTTATTTCTACAACAAACACACTCATTAAATAGTCAATGACATAATTCGAACTCACAATCTAAGGTTGATGACTTGCTTTTAGTTTGTATCTGTAACGACTTGCTTTTAGTTTGTATCTAGGTTACAGATTTAGGATTAACATTTTTAATTTGTCTATGGTTCATATGAGATCCTTACACAATTTGTGTAAATATGAATTTGTTCTGTAATTTAATAAATTAAATTTTATTGGATATATAAGGTTTAAGTGATTCTAACTTCCATTTGTTTGATTTGTTTAGGTATAATTAAATGTATAATGAAAATCGAACAAAAGTATTAAACTATAACTATAACTATACGTATATGAAAGATGAGGAGCCAACTCACTTCCGCTTCATATGTTGCTCTGATTCATCTGTGAGAATTACCATAAGTATGGCGGATCAGTATTGTAATTTGTAAACGACATCCGTTATGACGCCCATTACGACGTTTTGGTGACTAGCCCATCTCGACCCCCTTCCGTCGTCTAATCAGTCAGTCAAAAGTCAGGTCACATGCGGGAAAGGTCGGGTCAATGCCGTCAGTTAAAGTTTCGGTTAAAATCGATCAAATTGATCAAAATTGACGTAGTTTAGTGTTATTTTTTCGTATTATATTAATATATAATAGCGGTTATAAGTACGAACTTGTCAACGAAGTTTTTTTTGGCTTTAGGATATGTGTGTGTGTGTGTGTGTGTGTGTGTGTGTGTATGTATGTATGTATGTATGTATGTATGTATATATATATATATATATATATATATATATATATATATATATATATATATATATATATATATATATATATATATATATATATAAGTCCACGTCGACCTTGACCACGTCTCGACGTTTTAAGGTCCGGACTGCCTCGACCCCGTTTCGCACCTTTTTCAACCTTGCACACAATGCACTCCATTTATTTCCCGTCGGACCTTGAAAAAAGTCAACTTCGTCATAGGTATGCAAGAGGTGATTTTGATAAACGGCGCACAGTTGCCCTTATTAGCTCAAGTCAACTTAAACTAGTCGATAAGCACTTCGCTTATTGTACATTCTGAACTGCATTGTAGCTTAAACTACTCAATTTAGACACAAACTGAAGTACTAAACACAAAATGAAACACACAGAAACAGTAGCAATCATGAACAAAGATTTGTAAATTCATATGGAAATCATTTTTCATATTCAATATCCGATAAATTAGGCATTGCGCCAACAAAAATGGTCTTACAAATTGCATGAATAAAGCTCGCATATAACATATCTTACGACACATGTTTCTTTCTCTTCTTTGACTTTTCTCCCGAATGTTCCGAGTCAAGGCCCGAGTGCAGACTAGACTTACTAACCTTTGAATCCTTGGACCGCACATTTTCTTCAGATAATGAACTTCTACGCGCGCTGTGCTTAATGGTTCTGGCACTTGATGGTGCAGGTCTTGAACTTTTTGTAGGAGTTACAAAATTATAAGCAGAAGTGTTTAATGAAGTTACAGCAGACTTTTCGTATAACTGTTTTAACTTCTTGGTATCATCTTTTGGTACTTCGTTAGGCTCCAGATAATTAACAAATGAAACTCGCCTTGTAATGTTACCAACTGCCAATAATTAATAATTAGATGAGACATCATCAATTAAATCATATTGTAAACAAGTATGTATAGTATTAACAACATTTAGTTATGCAGGCATACCAATATTTGAACCTTGTGCAGATGATTGGAACACTGTGGCTGGTTCCTGTGCTCCAAAGCTTACAACCTCATATGACTTACCTGCCATTATAATTTATAATTATACTTATATTAATTGCAATTATAATTACAATTACAATTTACAATTATAATTACAGTTAAAACTTACAATTATAATTATAATATATGAACAAAAATCAAGGGCTTTGCTAAATAATCAGCATTCCTACAAAACCTGATGTATATAAGTAAAAGATAATACAACCAAGTGCTACTACGAATTAGGATGTTCAATATTTGGTTTCAAGCAGTTTAAACTGAAAATGAGAACCGTATAAAAACCGGGGGGGAAAAATCAAACCAAAATTGAATTCGGTTTACAAATTTGAATTCGGTTTTAGGTTCACTTTCTTTGAATTCAGTTAACCGAATACAACTAATAGTATATTAAATTATTAATTTTCATATGTATGTACCACGAACCGATTTCAAAACTAAAGATCGAATTCAAAATTGATATTCGCGGTTATTTTAGTTGAATAATTATTTTCTGGTTTTCGGTTTAAACAAAAACCGAGCAAAACTCAAATTCGGTATTCCGTTTGGTTTTTTTACACAACTATCAAGATTCTTTATTGATTATCATTCTCATCGTGTACACATAAACTCTTCAATATAAAGAACATAGTTTACAACTCTCACCAAATGAAGTTTCAAAAGAACCCAGGTGCCCTGAATCATCTTGAAGATTTAATGACATTTGTTGCCCGTCCAAATCAGGAACCTGCAATATCAAATAAACAATCTTTGCTAATACTTTATTAACAATATATACATGAAATTGAAAAATACTAAGTTTGAAGTATTACTTGATCTTTAGGCCATTGGATGAGCCACAGTTCAGTAGAATCTGTATTATTTAGCTCAATTAAAGGAGCTCTTGAATCCTCTTGAAACTCAGATACACCCTTCATTTCAGACAGCTTTACATCACCCATTACTAATAAATTCTGCTTCTGAATTCAAATTTAAATTAAAATTATAATAATATATTTTAAATTAAATAACACAAACAATAGTAGGTCTACAAAGGGAAGAAGATAACACCGCATACGTCGGTTTACTGAAGATCGTTGCGTTTTTGGTTGTTTCCACTTCCGGCCGGATACTTTTCCGGCGATCACGACGTCGTACGTCGGTTTAGTGAAGATCGGTTAGTTAGGGTTGAGAATGAAGAAATTGATGGACAGATATCGCCGCTTTTTTTTTTTTTTAGAACCCTTGAAATTTATTAGTTGACGTGGGTTTTTTGGGGCTGGGTTTAGGTTTAGGGGTGTGTTTCAACCACGAAACCAGCTAAACCAAATTGATTTGGTTAAAGTGGATTGACATATTTGGTTTTGGTTTAGTTTTCTGATTTCATCCGAAAATATTAATGATTTTCGGTTTGGATTTAGTTTGTAAAATGATCATTTGGTTTCAAACTGAAAAAGCGAAATATACTACTACTATTTATGGTATATATATTGAATATTAAATATATTAAATTTATAATTTATTTTATCTATATTGATATGGTGTAAAATTGAAACCATACACCTAATGTTTATCCATTACTCCATCCTGTGAATTTTTTGTACCTGGAAAGTTAGTTGCTACTGTTTTCGTTTTTATTTCTATGCTGCTAATTTTTTGTAAGGTTCGTTGATATAGTTTAGATTGTAAATATAGGTTATAGTGCATGCTTGACATTTTGTATAAATTGTATACTTATAGTTTAATCAATGAAATATGTTTGCTTTTCTTAAAGAAAACTACACACTTTTTTTTAATTGAGTTTTAATTTGGTTTAACCAAAACCGAACCATGTAAATCGATTTCTTATTTGGTTGAATTGGTTTGGTTTTGTCAAATTTGGTTCGGTTATTGGTTCTCAAAAATATTCTTGAGAACCGAATAAACCAAACCGAATAAACCACATAAACCACAAACCAACTGAATGAACACCCCTAACTGGGTTACATAACTGGTCCCTACAAAGCATTGTATGTTAAAATGTACACTATCTAATGTAAAAATTAACGCGGTTAGTTCTTGTGGTTAACCCTACGCTACGCGGGTTGTCCATGTACGTTTTTAGACGTGTTAGGGGGTGTTTGGATTTGCATTTTGAAAGTTTTAAAAATAGATTATGTGTTTTAAATAATTGGAATCAGATAATCAACTGTTACAAAACGTGCTGTACAATAATAGTGTTTGGATTAGATGATACTGTTTGAAAACACAATAATCTAATAATCAGTTTATAAAGTGTTTGATAAATCAGATTATTTAATAAGTTAACAAGTGAAATTACAAAAATGGACATTCTTCTAAAATATTAAAATATTCAAATAAAATATGTAATAATTAACTTTTTATGAATTTATAGAAACTATTTATTAAGAAAAATTGAAAATATTAATAGATGGTTTATGAACATTACTGTTGTTTTTAGCTAACAAAATAAACACAAACAAACGAGTATAATACATTGGCGTAGATATAAAGGAGTAATACTCCGTAGTTGTAACCTTGTGTTGTAGCTTATGTGATAGCGGTCTGCCTCTCTTAGCGAGAGTTCGGTAGTTCGACTTATGTAGGGTGCAACAATGCACACAAGGTTGCCTCTTTACCCTTGTTCAATCAAAGGGTGCCTTCCGCTCATCGCGTTGCGGATGCAGTTGGGGAGGGGGGTTTTACCGCCCATGCCCTCGGATTGTGTCAGGTTTCCTCATGACTAGTTTTGGATCATCACGAGCTTCCGCAGAGTTGAGGTTGAACGCCCTGCCTCGAGCATTCCCATTGTTGTTGTTCTTAGGACAGTCTCTCTTGAAATGACCCGGCTGTCCGAAACCAAAACAGTTCTTAGCATTACCAGCATTATTCGCATTGTTCGAAGTGTTGTTGTTGGTATTGCTGTTGAGGTTAACCTTATAATCCCTTGCCAAATGGCCAAACTTCTTACACCGCACAAATTAGAGTAGCACAGGTTCCTGTGTGATGCTTGCCACACTTTGAGCATTGTGGCTTATTACCCTTATACCTAGAGTTAGTTCCAGTGACCCCAGTGTCATTGCGGTAAGTATCTTGCTTCTTGAACGGCTGTTGGTTATAATACTTATCTTGACCACCGTTCAAATTCCTCTTACCATCATTGGACTTAATCTCATTCACAACAATACCCTTTCCTCTCTAGGCAATCTGGTCCAGTAACAGACTCGCCATGTCAATAGCTTCTTGCACAGTAGTGGGTTTAGAAGTAGTGACCCCACCTTGAATATTCTCACTTAAACCCTCGATGTACTATTCAACCTTACGCCTCTCAGGAGTAACCATTTCTGGACACATCAGTGCTAACTCAAAGAACCTCTTGTTATAGACGGTAAGATCACTGCCTACTAACTTCTAGTCACGGAACTCACGTTCCATCTTCTTGATCTCATTCCTTAAACAGTATTCCTCAATCATTTTCTGTTTCAATGTTTCACAGGGTAGGGCATAAGCTTGATCATGACCCAAGGATTGTGCATAGTTGTTCCACCAAGTGAGCGCACTATCAGACAGTGTGCCTGTAGCAAAACCCACCCGATCATCATCATTACACCCGCTGATGCGGAAAACAGACTCTAGCTTTTCAAACCAACGGTTGAGACCAACTGGTCCCTCGGTTCCATTGAAAGTGTGCGGGTTGCAGCTAGTGAATGTTTTGTAAGAACATCCACCACGGCCTTGAGTGCCGTGACCGTTGTTGTTGCTCGAACCACCGCGATCATTGCTGTTGCGGGTGTTGTTGAACTCTCTTAATAACTCAGCTCTCTCGGCTGCAATGCCTTCAGCAACAAGTCTCCTGATTTGAGCAGCAGTGGATTCCTTCGGAGGCATCTTCAACATAAAAAAACACACCAGGTCAGTGTCAAAACAACGCTATATATAAAATATACTAGTAACGAGTGTTGAAGACTAGTAAATAATAATAGTACGAAAAGATTCGCAAGTAGTGAGAAGTAGTGTTAATATAACAACCCTCATATTTCCATACCTGAATTGACTAATTTGACTATAGGGTTGTTATCCATACGTAATATATAATTAAATTTGACATTGATCAAATATTTATTTTTAGTCGACACTTTTTGTTAACTAAAGTTTACACTAATTATATAAAATAACTTTAGTTAATATTAATATTAATGCGTATTATATTTAAAACTATATGAAACATAATTATTAATTAAATGATAAGTTATTTTAATCATTATATATATATATATATATATATATATATATATATATATATATATATATATATATATATATATATATATATATATATATATATATATATATATATATATATATTTAGCTTATAAAAAAAGGGATTTTTTTTATAAATTAAATAATGAGCCCATGAATTTTGACTAAATATTTTCAAAAACAAAACCTTATTAAAAATATTTTTAACATGTTTTTATTTTTTGTCAAAATTGGCACCTTTATTTTATTTATATTTTTTATTTTCACCAACCATTTTTTTCCTATAAATACCCACTTCCATTTCATAAAAAACTTGTATCAAATCTTTGGAAAAACTCTCTCACAAACTTGGGAAAGTACTTGAGGTATTTTCTATATTTTTTATCGAATTGCTTTTATTTTTTTGTATATTCTTTAAAAATTCAAATTTAATATATATAAATTATTTTTACATGTTATAATTAGTATTATAAGTATTATGATGTATAAAAATAATTTTGATAATTTATGGAATATTATTTATAATTAAATACGAATTATGTAGTATTTAAACATAAAAACAATATAAAATTCGTAATAAAATATTAGACAGTAATAAAAATAATTATAATTTTTTTTTTGAGATTATTATACTTTTATAAACAAGTGAAAATTATAAAAATTAAATAAATGGGATGATTAGTATTTAAAAAGAATTTACTTTTGCATTATTCTAAACCGAGAGAAATAATAAAGAAAATACAAAATAAATACAAACGTATATTAAATATTTTTATAAAATTTTTATATGATTAGTAGCATCACTAGATACTTTAAAAAAATATAAAAATTAATTTTAAATTATTTTTCCTATTTATTTAATTATAGGCCGATTACAATAGTTAAATAATTAGAAAACATTAAATAAATAATATTTTGATATAAAATTTGATTTAATAATTTTTATAACATTTTTACATAATATAGAACCTGTAAAAATATAAAATTATTTATTTAGGTCGATTTAATAATTATTACCTAATTAAATTTGATTAATATAAACAGAGTATATATATAAAGAAAAGTGGGAAATAAATACAAAAACTTGATAAAATTATTTTTATAAAATATACTACTGAATTGTATAATTAACTAAGTTTATAAAAATTATAAAAATAATTGATAATGCTAAAAACGAACATATATTTCATAGCATTATTCCTCAAGAAAGACAAGCTTTTAGTTGCAATTGTTCTATTTACAAGTGATATTCGTTTAAATAATAAAAGGTGAAGACAAAAGACAGATTCGACGATTTGAAGACGCAAACGACCAAAAAGCTCAAAAGAACAAAAGACAATCAAAAAGGTTCCAATTATTGATAAGAAACGTCTCAAAATCACAAGAGTACAAGATTCAAAACGCAAAGTACAAGATATTAAATTGTACGCGAGGACGTTCGAAAATCCGGAACCGGGACCAGAGTCAATTCTTAACGCTCGACGCAACGGACTAAAAATTACAAGTTAACTATATATATAAATATAATATAATATATAATTAATTATATTAATTATATATATATTATATATATATATTTAAAACCGTCGGCAGCAGGAAACTCCAAGGGTGTAAACTGTAAATACCTCTCCGCGACTCGCGGAGTTTTAAGGGTATTTGGCCGCGAGTCGCGGAGCCCCAAAAATCAAGTCTGGCTATAAATCAACCCGAATTCTGATCAAAATGATCATCATTTTTTCTTCTCATTCATACGAAGTAATATATATTTATATTTATAATTTATATTTTAATTTTAATTATAATTCTAATAATAAGGGTATGTTAGCGAATGTTGTAAGGGTGTAAGTCGAAATTCTGTCCGTGTAACGCTACGCTATTTTTAATCATTGTAAGTTATGTTCAACCTTTTTATATTAATGTCTCGTAGCTAAGTTATTATTATGCTTATTTAAAACGAAGTAATCATGATGTTGGGCTAATTACTAAAATTGGGTAATTGGGCTTTGTACCATAATTGGGGTTTGGACAAAAGAACGACACTTGTGGAAACTAGACTATGGGCTATTAATGGGCTTTATATTTGTTTAACTAAATGAAAGTTTGTTAATGTTAATATAAAGATTTACAATTGGGCGTCCCTATAAATTACCATATACACTCGATCGGACACGATGGGCGGGGTATTTATATGTACGAATAATCGTTCATTTAACCGGACACGGGAATGGATTAATAGCCACTAGAATATGTAGTGACCCGAACTTTTCCATGTTTATATATATTAATTGAGATTGATGTTTACATGATTAAATGTTTCCAACATGTTAAGCAATCAAACTTGTTAAGACTTGATTAATTGAAATAGGTTTCATATAGACAATTGACCACCCAAGTTGACCGGTGATTCACGAACGTTAAAACTTGTAAAAAAACTATATGATGACATATATATGGTTATATATATAGTTAACATGATATTATGATAAGTAAACATATCATTAATTATATTAACAATGAACTACATATGTAAAAACAAGACTACTAACTTAATGATTTTGAAACGAGACATATATGTAACGTTTATCGTTGTAACGACATTTAATGTATATATATCATATTAAGAGATATTCGTACATCATAATATCATGATAATATAATAATTTAAAATCTCTTTTGTTATTATAAACATTGGGTTAACAACATTTAACAAGATCGTTAACCTAAAGGTTTCAAAACAACACTTACATGTAACGACTAACGATGACTTAACGACTCAGTTAAAATGTATATACATGTAGTGTTTTAATATGTATTTATACACTTTTGAAAGACTTCAATACACTTATCAAAATACTTCTACTTAACAAAAATGCTTACAATTACATTCTCGTTCAGTTTCATCAACAATTCTACTCGTATGCACCCGTATTCGTACTCGTACAATACACAGCTTTTAGATGTATGTACTATTGGTATATACACTCCAATGATCAGCTCTTAGCAGCCCATGTGAGTCACCTAACACATGTGGGAACCATCATTTGGCAACTAGCATGAAATATCTCATAAGATTACAAAAATATGAGTAATCATTCATGACTTATTTACATGAAAACAAAATTACATATCCTTTATATCTAATCCATACACCAACGACCAAAAACACCTACAAACACTTTCATTCTTCAATTTTCTTCATCTAATTGAACTCTCTCAAGTTCTATCTTCAAGTTCTAAGTGTTCTTCATAAATTCCAAAAGTTCTAGTTTCATAAAATCAAGAATACTTTCAAGTTTGCTAGCTCACTTCCAATCTTGTAAGGTGATCATCCAACCTCAAGAAATCTTTGTTTCTTACAGTAGGTTATCATTCTAATACAAGGTAATAATCATATTCAAACTTTGGTTCAATTTCTATAACTATAACAATCTTATTTCAAGTGATGATCTTACTTGAACTTGTTTTCGTGTCATGATTTTGCTTCAAGAACTTTGAGCCATCCAAGGATCCATTGAAGCTAGATCCATTTTTATCTTTTCCAGTAGGTTCATCCAAGGAACTTAAGGTAGTAATGATGTTCATAACATCATTCGATTCATACATATAAAGCTATCTTATTCGAAGGTTTAAACTTGTAATCACTAGAACATAGTTTAGTTAATTCTAAACTTGTTCGCAAACAAAAGTTAATCCTTCTAACTTGACTTTTAAAATCAACTAAACACATGTTCTATATCTATATGATATGCTAACTTAATGATTTAAAACCTGGAAACACGAAAAACACCGTAAAACCGGATTTACGCCGTCGTAGTAACACCGCGGGCTGTTTTGGGTTAGTTAATTAAAAACTATGATAAACTTTGATTTAAAAGTTGTTATTCTGAGAAAATGATTTTTATTATGAACATGAAACTATATCCAAAAATTATGGTTAAACTCAAAGTGGAAGTATGTTTTCTAAAATGGTCATCTAGACGTCGTTCTTTCGACTGAAATGACTACCTTTACAAAAACGACTTGTAACTTATTTTTCCGACTAGAAACCTATACTTTTTTGTTTAGATTCATAAAATAGAGTTCAATATGAAACCATAGCAATTTGATTCACTCAAAACGGATCTAAAATGAAGAAGTTATGGGTAAAACAAGATTGGATAATTTTTTCTCATTTTAGCTACGTGAAAATTGGTAACAAATCTATTCCAACCATAACTTAATCAACTTGTATTATATATTATGTAATCTTGAGATACCATAGACACGTATACAATGTTTCGACCTATCATGTCGACACATCTATATATATTTCGGAACAACCATAGACACTCTATATGTGAATGTTGGAGTTAGCTATACAGGGTTGAGGTTGATTCCAAAATATATATAGTTTGAGTTGTGATCAATACTGAGATACGTATATACTGGGTCGTGGATTGATTCAAGATAATATTTATCGATTTATTTCTGTACATCTAACTGTGGACAACTAGTTGTAGGTTACTAACGAGGACAGCTGACTTAATAAACTTAAAACATCAAAATATATTAAAAGTGTTGTAAATATATTTTGAACATACTTTGATATATATGTATATATTGTTATAGGTTCGTGAATCAACCAGTGGCCAAGTCTTACTTCCCGACGAAGTAAAAATCTGTGAAAGTGAGTTATAGTCCCACTTTTAAAATCTAATATTTTTGGGATGAGAATACATGCAGGTTTTATAAATGATTTACAAAATAGACACAAGTACGTGAAACTACATTCTATGGTTGAATTATCGAAATCGAATATGCCCCTTTTTATTAAGTCTGGTAATCTAAGAATTAGGGAACAGACACCCTAATTGACGCGAATCCTAAAGATAGATCTATTGGGCCTAACAAACCCCATCCAAAGTACCGGATGCTTTAGTACTTCGAAATTTATATCATATCCGAAGGGTGTCCCGGAATGATGGGGATATTCTTATATATGCATCTTGTTATTGTCGGTTACCAGGTGTTCACCATATGAATGATTTTTATCTCTATGTATGGGATGTGTATTGAAATATGAAATCTTGTGGTCTATTGTTACGATTTGATATATATAGGTTAAACCTATAACTCACCAACATTTTTGTTGACATTTTAAGCATGTTTATTCTCAGGTGATTATTAAGAGCTTCCGCTGTCGCATACTTAAATAAGGACAAGATTTGGAGTCCATGCTTGTATGATATTGTGTAAAAACTGCATTCAAGAAACTTATTTTGTTGTAACATATTTGTATTGTAAACCATTATGTAATGGTCGTGTGTAAACAGGATATTTTAGATTATCATTATTTGATAATCTACGTAAAGCTTTTTAAACCTTTATTGATGAAATAAAGGTTATGGTTTGTTTAAAAATGAATGCAGTCTTTGAAAAACGTCTCATATAGAGGTCAAAACCTCGCAACGAAATCAATTAATATGGAACGTTTTTAATCAATAAGAACGGGACATTTCAGTTGGTATCCGAGCGTTGGTCTTAGAGAACCAGAATTTTGCATTAGTGTGTCTTATCGAGTTTGTTAGGATGCATTAGTGAGTCTGGACTTCGACCGTGTTTACTTGAAAAATGATTGCTTAACAAATTTTGTTGGAAACTATATATTTTTAACATGTGAATATTATGTGATATATTAATCTCTTAACGCGTTTGATATTATGTGATAGATGTCTACCTCTAGAACAAGTCCCATTGACCCACCTAATAATAATGAAGAGTCAAATGTAAATTGGAATGATTCGTGGACTGATTCACAAGTTCCCGAAGAGGAACCGGAAGAAGAGTCGGAACCGGAAGAAGAATCGGAACCGGAAGAAGAATCGGAACCGGATGAAGAAATAGAACCGGTGGGGGAAATAATAAAACGGTTAAGTAAAAGAAAATCCTCAACCAACCGACCAAGGTTAATTATGGTCAATGGTGTTTCCGCCAAGGAAGCAAAATATTGGGAGGATTACCAATTCTCCGATGAATCGGATTCCGACGAGAATTCCGATGATGTTATAGAAATTACCCCAACTGAATTTAAAAAGGCAAAAGAAAATAATAAGGGAAAGGGCATAAAAATAGAGAAATCTAATTCCAACCCCGATGAACTTTATATGTATCGTCAACCCCCGAAGTCCTTAAGTTGTAACAATGACCCGGGAACCTCTAAACCACCAGGTTTTTCTAAACCAATGTGGATAACGACGGCTCGTATTAGGGGAAAATCATATATCCCTAGAAACTTGGCAAAACGAACCAAAACCGAAGAAGAAGAAACAATCGAGTCGGAATAAGATAGTTGTATTCATGTGGTGTAATATATGTAATGTAGTGTGCTTATGCTTTATGATATATGTAAAAATTGCTTGTATTAATAAGTATTTTTTTTTATGAATCTAACTCTTGTCTATTTTACAGTATAAAAACGCAAAATGGATAGACAACCCAATATTTTAAGAGACCTACCCGGAGACATGATTGATGAAATCTTGTCTAGAGTCGGTCAGAATTCCTCGGCACAACTATTTAAGGCGAGATCAGTTTGTAAGACATTCGAAGAATGTTCCAAGAATGTCTTGGTTTATAAGAGACTTTCGTTTGAAAGATGGGGGATATCACATTGGGAAACCCATAAGTTACGATGTGTTTACTTTGACGCATATATTGCGGGGAACCCAAATGCTATTTTACGCAATGGGTTAAGAAATTATTTTGACTCAATATATCCGAATATTGGACTTCGTGATTTAGAAAAAGCGGCTAACATGCAACATAAAGAAGCATGTTATGCTTACGGATTAGTAATGTTCGCTTCTCACCAAAGTGAGAACAAGAACATCGGGCTACAACTATTAAACAAAACGTTCCCACAAGTGATGGAGTCAGTAATTGGGGTAAGAAATGAGGTTTTTAGATTGTTACGGGACTGTTGGACATTACGTAACCCTCGTCCTTTTGATGACGTTACAACACGCTGTCTTATCAACGGCCATAACGGTTATGTTGCACAAGACCAAGGATGGGAAGTAGTCCTAGTAAAACCAGAATGCATGACTTGTTTCTGGACGTATGAATTACGTGTCTTTATTGCCTTTGCTGAACGACTTGTGTACTAGCTAGAATTATCTTCATAACTATCTTGTATCAAAGTTATTGTGTGCTATATTTCATGCTTTATGTAAAATAAGCGGTATTGTAAGTTTGTAAAATATTGTATAAAAGTTTGAACGCGAAATATCATTATAATCAGTTTTTCATATAGAATTGTAGTAGTTGAATTGTATATTAGCTACTAAGTATGAACTTAACGGGTAGGTACTACCCGAATTTAAACTTATAAAATGCTAATATGAAGAAAAAGCTTTTATAAATGAGTTCATATTATGCTACGAAATACTATTAACTACTCTTAATATTCTGTATGATTAACTTGTTCCATTTAACTATTTTGAAGGAAATGGCACCGACTACTCGACACACCGTGAATATGAATGAAGAGGAATTCCGTACTTTTCTAGCTTCAAACATAGCCGCAGTACAGGCTGCGCTACATACCAACAATAACCTTGGATCTAGCAGTACAGGAAATCGTGTAGGATGCACCTACAAAGAATTCACTGCCTGCAAACCTTTGGAATTTGATGGAACCGAAGGACCGATCGGATTGAAACGGTGGACCGAGAAGGTTGAATCGGTGTTTGCCATAAGTAAGTGTACTGAAGAGGACAAAGTGAAGTACGCTACGCATACCTTCACAGGTTCTGCGTTAACATGGTGGAATACCTATCTAGAGCAAGTGGGACAAGACGATGCGTACGCACTACCGTGGTCAGCATTCAAGCACTTGATGAACGAGAAGTACCGTCCCAGAACCGAGGTCAATAAGCTCAAGACAGAACTTAGAGGGTTACGAACCCAAGGATTTGATATTACCACGTACGAAAGACGATTCACAGAATTGTGCCTATTGTGTCCGGGAGCATTCGAAGATGAGGAAGAGAAGATCGACGCGTTTGTGAAAGGATTACCGGAAAGAATCCAAGAAGATATAAGTTCACACGAGCCCGCCTCCATACAACAGGCATGTAGAATGGCTCACAAACTAGTGAACCAGATTGAAGAAAGAATTAAAGAACAGACTGCTGAAGAGGCCAATGTGAAGCAAGTCAAAAGAAAGTGGGAGGAAAACGGTGATAAGAATCACCAATACAACAACAACAGCAATTACAACAATAATCGCAACAATTATCCCAACAATCGCAATCGCAACTACAACAAACGGCCCAACAACAACAACAACAACAACAACAACAACAGCAACTACAACAATCATCCCAACAACAATAATAACCGCAACAACAACAACAATCAGAAGCAACTATGCCAAAGGTGTGAAAAGAATCACTCGGGGTTCTGCACCAAATTTTGCAACAAGTGTAAAAGAAATGGTCATAGCGCGGCGAAGTGTGAGGTCTACGGACCAGGGGTTAATAGAACGAAAGGAACAAATGGTGTCGGAACGAGTAATGGCGGAGCAAGTAGTGTCGGAGCAAGTTATGCCAATGTAGTTTGTTATAAATGTGGAAAACCAGGCCACATTATTAGAAATTGCCCGAACCAGGAGAACACGAATGGACAAGGCCGTGGAAGAGTTTTCAATATTAATGCGGTAGAGGCACAGGAAGACCCGGAGCTTGTTACGGGTACGTTTCTTATTGACAATAAATCTGCTTACGTTTTATTTGATTCGGGTGCGGATAGAAGCTATATGAGTAGAGATTTTTGTGCTAAATTAAGTTGTCCATTGACGCCTTTGGATAGTAAATTTTTACTCGAATTAGCAAATGGTAAATTAATTTCAGCAGATAATATATGTCGGAATCGAGAAATTAAACTGGTTAGCGAAACATTTAAAATTGATTTGATACCAGTAGAGTTAGGGAGTTTTGATGTGATAATCGGTATGGACTGGTTGAAAGAAGTGAAAGCGGAGATCGTTTGTTACAAAAATGCAATTCGCATTATACGAGAAAAAGGAAAACCCTTAATGGTGTACGGAGAAAAGGGCAACACGAAGCTACATCTTATTAGTAATTTGAAGGCACAAAAACTAATAAGAAAAGGTTGCTATGCTGTTCTAGCACACGTCGAGAAAGTACAAACTGAAGAAAAGAGCATCAATGATGTTCCCATTGCAAAAGAATTTCCCGATGTATTTCCGAAAGAATTACCGGGATTACCCCCACATCGATCCGTTGAATTTCAAATAGATCTTGTACCAGGAGCTGCACCAATAGCTCGTGCTCCTTACAGACTCGCACCCAGCGAGATGAAAGAACTGCAAAGCCAATTACAAGAACTTTTAGAGCGTGGTTTCATTCGACCAAGCACATCACCGTGGGGAGCTCCTGTTTTGTTTGTCAAGAAGAAAGATGGTACATTCAGGTTGTGTATCGACTACCGAGAGTTGAACAAACTTACCATCAAGAACCGCTACCCACTACCGAGAATCGACGACTTATTTGATCAACTACAAGGCTCGTCTGTTTATTCAAAGATTGACTTACGTTCCGGGTATCATCAAATGCGGGTGAAAGAAGATGATATTCCAAAGACTGCTTTCAGAACACGTTACGGTCATTACGAGTTTATGGTCATGCCGTTTGGTTTAACTAATGCACCAGCTGTGTTCATGGACCTTATGAACCGAGTGTGTGGACCATACCTTGACAAGTTTGTCATTGTTTTCATTGATGACATACTTATTTACTCAAAGAATGACCAAGAACACGGTGAACATTTGAGAAAGGTGTTAGAAGTATTGAGGAAGGAAGAATTGTACGCTAAGTTTTCAAAGTGTGCATTTTGGTTGGAAGAAGTTCAATTCCTCGGTCACATAGTGAACAAAGAAGGTATTAAGGTGGATCCGGCAAAGATAGAAACTGTTGAAAAGTGGGAAACCCCGAAAACTCCGAAACACATACGCCAGTTTTTAGGACTAGCTGGTTACTACAGAAGGTTCATCCAAGACTTTTCCAGAATAGCAAAACCCTTGACTGCATTAACGCATAAAGGGAAGAAATTTGAATGGAATGATGAACAAGAGAAAGCGTTTCAGTTATTGAAGAAAAAGCTAACTACGGCACCTATATTGTCATTGCCTGAAGGGAATGATGATTTTGTGATTTATTGTGACGCATCAAAGCAAGGTCTCGGTTGTGTATTAATGCAACGAACGAAGGTGATTGCTTATGCGTCTAGACAATTGAAGATTCACGAACAAAATTATACGACGCATGATTTGGAATTAGGCGCGGTTGTTTTTGCATTAAAGACTTGGAGGCACTACTTATATGGGGTCAAAAGTATTATATATACCGACCACAAAAGTCTTCAACACATATTTAATCAGAAACAACTGAATATGAGGCAGCGTAGGTGGATTGAATTATTGAATGATTACGATTTTGAGATTCGTTACCACCCGGGGAAGGCAAATGTGGTAGCCGATGCCTTGAGCAGGAAGGACAGAGAACCCATTCGAGTAAAATCTATGAATATAATGATTCACAATAACATTACTACTCAAATAAAGGAGGCGCAACAAGGAGTTTTAAAAGAGGGAAATTTAAAGGATGAAATACCCAAAGGATCGGAGAAGCATCTTAATATTCGGGAAGACGGAACCCGATATAGGGCTGAAAGGATTTGGGTACCAAAATTTGGAGATATGAGAGAAATGGTACTTAGAGAAGCTCATAAAACCAGATACTCAATACATCCTGGAACGGGGAAGATGTACAAGGATCTCAAGAAACATTTTTGGTGGCCGGGTACGAAAGCCGATGTTGCTAAATACGTAGGAGAATGTTTGACGTGTTCTAAGGTCAAAGCTGAGCATCAGAAACCATCAGGTCTACTTCAACAACCCGAAATCCCGGAATGGAAATGGGAAAACATTACCATGGATTTCATCACTAAATTGCCAAGGACTGCAAGTGGTTTTGATACTATTTGGGTAATAGTTGATCGTCTCACCAAATCAGCACACTTCCTACCAATAAGAGAAGATGACAAGATGGAGAAGTTAGCACGACTGTATTTGAAGGAAGTCGTCTCCAGACATGGAATACCAATCTCTATTATCTCTGATAGGGATGGCAGATTTATTTCAAGATTCTGGCAGACATTACAGCAAGCATTAGGAACTCGTCTAGACATGAGTACTGCCTATCATCCACAAACTGATGGGCAGAGCGAAAGGACGATACAAACGCTTGAAGACATGCTACGAGCATGTGTTATTGATTTCGGAAACAGTTGGGATCGACATCTACCGTTAGCAGAATTTTCCTACAACAACAGCTACCATTCAAGCATTGAGATGGCGCCGTTTGAAGCACTTTATGGTAGAAAGTGCAGGTCTCCGATTTGTTGGAGTGAAGTGGGGGATAGACAGATTACGGGTCCGGAGATTATACAAGAAACTACCGAGAAGATCATCCAAATTCAACAACGGATGAAAACCGCCCAAAGTCGACAAAAGAGCTACGCTGACATTAAAAGAAAAGATATAGAATTTGAAATTGGAGAGATGGTCATGCTTAAAGTTGCACCTTGGAAAGGCGTTGTTCGATTTGGTAAACGAGGGAAATTAAATCCAAGGTATATTGGACCATTCAAGATTATTGATCGTGTCGGACCAGTAGCTTACCGACTTGAGTTACCTCAACAACTCGCGGCTGTACATAACACTTTCCACGTCTCGAATTTGAAGAAATGTTTTGCTAAAGAAGATCTCACTATTCCGTTAGATGAAATCCAAATCAACGAAAAACTCCAATTCATCGAAGAACCCGTCGAAATAATGGATCGTGAGGTTAAAAGACTTAAGCAAAACAAGATACCAATTGTTAAGGTTCGATGGAATGCTCGTAGAGGACCCGAGTTCACCTGGGAGCGTGAAGATCAGATGAAGAAGAAATACCCGCATCTATTTCCAGAAGATTCGTCAACACCTTCAACAGCTTAAAATTTCGGGACGAAATTTATTTAACGGGTAGGTACTGTAGTGACCCGAACTTTTCCATGTTTATATATATTAATTGAGATTGATGTTTACATGATTAAATGTTTCCAACATGTTAAGCAATCAAACTTGTTAAGACTTGATTAATTGAAATAGGTTTCATATAGACAATTGACCACCCAAGTTGACCGGTGATTCACGAACGTTAAAACTTGTAAAAAAACTATATGATAACATATATATGGTTATATATATAGTTAACATGATATTATGATAAGTAAACATATCATTAATTATATTAACAATGAACTACATATGTAAAAACAAGACTACTAACTTAATGATTTTGAAACGAGACATATATGTAACGTTTATCGTTGTAACGACATTTAATGTATATATATCATATTAAGAGATATTCGTACATCATAATATCATGATAATATAATAATTTAAAATCTCTTTTGTTATTATAAACATTGGGTTAACAACATTTAACAAGATCGTTAACCTAAAGGTTTCAAAACAACACTTACATGTAACGACTAACGATGACTTAACGACTCAGTTAAAATGTATATACATGTAGTGTTTTAATATGTATTTATACACTTTTGAAAGACTTCAATACACTTATCAAAATACTTCTACTTAACAAAAATGCTTACAATTACATTCTCGTTCAGTTTCATCAACAATTCTACTCGTATGCACCCGTATTCGTACTCGTACAATACACAGCTTTTAGATGTATGTACTATTGGTATATACACTCCAATGATCAGCTCTTAGCAGCTCATGTGAGTCACCTAACACATGTGGGAACCATCATTTGGCAACTAGCATGAAATATCTCATAAGATTACAAAAATATGAGTAATCATTCATGACTTATTTACATGAAAACAAAATTACATATTCTTTATATCTAATCCATACACCAACGACCAAAAACACCTACAAACACTTTCATTCTTCAATTTTCTTCATCTAATTGAACTCTCTCAAGTTCTATCTTCAAGTTCTAAGTGTTCTTCATAAATTCCAAAAGTTCTAGTTTCATAAAATCAAGAATACTTTCAAGTTTGCTAGCTCACTTCCAATCTTGTAAGGTGATCATCCAACCTCAAGAAATCTTTGTTTCTTACAGTAGGTTATCATTCTAATACAAGGTAATAATCATATTCAAACTTTGGTTCAATTTCTATAACTATAACAATCTTATTTCAAGTGATGATCTTACTTGAACTTGTTTTCGTGTCATGATTTTGCTTCAAGAACTTTGAGCCATCCAAGGATCCATTGAAGCTAGATCCATTTTTATCTTTTCCAGTAGGTTCATCCAAGGAACTTAAGGTAGTAATGATGTTCATAACATCATTCGATTCATACATATAAAGCTATCTTATTCGAAGGTTTAAACTTGTAATCACTAGAACATAGTTTAGTTAATTCTAAACTTGTTCGCAAACAAAAGTTAATCCTTCTAACTTGACTTTTAAAATCAACTAAACACATGTTCTATATCTATATGATATGCTAACTTAATGATTTAAAACCTGGAAACACGAAAAACACCGTAAAACCGGATTTACGCCGTCGTAGTAACACCGCGGGCTGTTTTGGGTTAGTTAATTAAAAACTATGATAAACTTTGATTTAAAAGTTGTTATTCTGAGAAAATGATTTTTATTATGAACATGAAACTATATCCAAAAATTATGGTTAAACTCAAAGTGGAAGTATGTTTTCTAAAATGGTCATCTAGACGTCGTTCTTTCGACTGAAATGACTACCTTTACAAAAACGACTTGTAACTTATTTTTCCGACTAGAAACCTATACTTTTTTGTTTAGATTCATAAAATAGAGTTCAATATGAAACCATAGCAATTTGATTCACTCAAAACGGATCTAAAATGAAGAAGTTATGGGTAAAACAAGATTGGATAATTTTTTCTCATTTTAGCTACGTGAAAATTGGTAACAAATCTATTCCAACCATAACTTAATCAACTTGTATTATATATTATGTAATCTTGAGATACCATAGACACGTATACAATGTTTCGACCTATCATGTCGACACATCTATATATATTTCGGAACAACCATAGACACTCTATATGTGAATGTTGGAGTTAGCTATACAGGGTTGAGGTTGATTCCAAAATATATATAGTTTGAGTTGTGATCAATACTGAGATACGTATATACTGGGTCGTGGATTGATTCAAGATAATATTTATCGATTTATTTCTGTACATCTAACTGTGGACAACTAGTTGTAGGTTACTAACGAGGACAGCTGACTTAATAAACTTAAAACATCAAAATATATTAAAAGTGTTGTAAATATATTTTGAACATACTTTGATATATATGTATATATTGTTATAGGTTCGTGAATCAACCAGTGGCCAAGTCTTACTTCCCGACGAAGTAAAAATCTGTGAAAGTGAGTTATAGTCCCACTTTTAAAATCTAATATTTTTGGGATGAGAATACATGCAGGTTTTATAAATGATTTACAAAATAGACACAAGTACGTGAAACTACATTCTATGGTTGAATTATCGAAATCGAATATGCCCCTTTTTATTAAGTCTGGTAATCTAAGAATTAGGGAACAGACACCCTAATTGACGCGAATCCTAAAGATAGATCTATTGGGCCTAACAAACCCCATCCAAAGTACCGGATGCTTTAGTACTTCGAAATTTATATCATATCCGAAGGGTGTCCCGGAATGATGGGGATATTCTTATATATGCATCTTGTTATTGTCGGTTACCAGGTGTTCACCATATGAATGATTTTTATCTCTATGTATGGGATGTGTATTGAAATATGAAATCTTGTGGTCTATTGTTACGATTTGATATATATAGGTTAAACCTATAACTCACCAACATTTTTGTTGACATTTTAAGCATGTTTATTCTCAGGTGATTATTAAGAGCTTCCGCTGTCGCATACTTAAATAAGGACAAGATTTGGAGTCCATGCTTGTATGATATTGTGTAAAAACTGCATTCAAGAAACTTATTTTGTTGTAACATATTTGTATTGTAAACCATTATGTAATGGTCGTGTGTAAACAGGATATTTTAGATTATCATTATTTGATAATCTACGTAAAGCTTTTTAAACCTTTATTGATGAAATAAAGGTTATGGTTTGTTTAAAAATGAATGCAGTCTTTGAAAAACGTCTCATATAGAGGTCAAAACCTCGCAACGAAATCAATTAATATGGAACGTTTTTAATCAATAAGAACGGGACATTTCAGAATAATTGAAACAGGGGTGAAATTACATTCAAGGGTAATTGGTGTAATTGTTAACAAAGTAGTAAAACCTTGGTTTACACGCAGTCGATAACCTGGTGTATTCATTAAACAAAGTATTAAAACCCTGTTACAATTCGAATCCCCAATTAGTTGGAATATTTATCTTCGGGTATAATAATAATTTGACAAGGACACTTGCAATTTATATTTATGACTGATGGACTGTTATGGACAAAAACCAGACGGACATATTGAATAATCCAGGACAAAGGACAATTAACCCATGGGCATAAAACTAAAATCAACACGTCAAACATCATGATTACGGAAGTTTAAATAAGCATAATTCTTTTATTTCATATTTAATTTCCTTTATTTTATATTTAATTGCACTTCTAATTATCGCACTTTTATTTATTGTTATTTTATTTAATCGCACTTTTAATTATCGTACCTTTTAATTATCGTAATTTTATTTTATCGCATTTTTATTCGCAATTTCATTATCGTTATTTACTTTACGCTTTAATTTAAGTCTTATATTTATTTAATATTTTACATTAGGTTTTAACTGCGACTAAAGTTTTAAAATCGACAAACCGGTCATTAAACGGTAAAAACCCCCCTTTATAATAATAATATCACTTATATATATATTTGTATTTTTATAAAAGTAAACTAATATAGCGTTGAGCTTTGTTTAAAGATTTCCCTGTGGAACGAACCGGACTTACTAAAAACTACACTACTGTACGATTAGGTACACTGCCTATAAGTGTTGTAGCAAGGTTTAAGTATATCCATTCTATAAATAAATAAATATCTTGTGTAAAATTGTATCGTATTTAATAGTATTTTCTAGTAAAATAATAACTATTTTATATACACCTCGCACTTCATCAAGTATTTTTGGCGCCGCTGCCGGGGAACATCTTAAAAGCCGGAAGCGCAACGCTAATATAAAAAAAAAAAAAAAAAAAAACAAGATTTTTAGTTACTTTTATTAAAAATTTGCTTTTGTAGAAATACGTTTTAATTATTCAAAAATATAAAAAACAAAAATATAAGCATTTTTAAGATTTTGTTAAATATTTAAGTTTTATAAGTTTCTTTATTTTTATTTTAGTTTATAAAAATATAAGTTTTAATTTTAATATCTTTTATTTAATTAAAAAAAAACAGAAAACAAAATAAAAAGAAAAAAAAATAAAAAGAAAAACGCGTAAAAAGACAAAGCTGTCAACTGAATTCCTGAACCCCGCGACTTGCGGGGTTTTCCTCTTTATTTGCCGCGACTCGCGGAGACCCTCTGACACACGGACAAAAACCCTAATCACGGGTTATTTTTAATTATTATTATTATTAAAACCTAAATATTATTATTATTATTATTAATTTTAGTTTTATTTTTACTTTTTACTTTATATTTATGTATTTAGTATTAATTAAGTTTTTATTAAATTGTAAAATTAATAGTTTAGTAAAATAAATAATATAAAATAATATTTTTATAAAAATTGTACTTTTTACAACTTTTTGTATATTTTTATATTTTGTACCTTTTTAATCGTTGTAGCGTAATATTTGTATTTTTTAGCTCATATTTAATTTTAAACTTAGTTTTAGCTATATTTATTTTTACTCCTAGATTTTTAGGCTTTGCCGTAGAATTCCTTAAGTGCTTTTTCTTTAGACTAAGAATTAGGTGCTTTAGAATTTTGCGACACCTTTTTAAGTTTTAGTTTCTTTTTAAGTTATTTCCATTTGAGATTTAGTTTTTCCTGTAAGCTTTAATATTTTTAGACCTTTTACTATGTATCAATTATCATTCCAATTAGTAATTTCAATTTGCGATTATAATTTTAAGTTAGTTGTAGTAATAAGGTTAGGTTAGTTAAGTATTTTTAAGTTTTTATAAGTTTCTTTTATTTTTCCGTCACCTTTTATTTTTCAACCATTTTTCTTTTTCGACCTTTTGCGACGAACTCTTTGTCTTTCTTATTTCTCGCCATTCTAGTTTATAGGACATAGAATTTTTTTCTACTTCTTATCTAAATTTCTTAAAATTACGAAAATTTATTTTGAGTGGTTAAATTGATAGACATCAAAATTTTCTGGTTCGTAGTAATAGTTGGATTTGTACGTGGACCGGGTTATTGGAGCCAAACAGTCCTCAATTATATTGAGACCAAACGAATCCTGCCCCTCTGCTGCATCTTTTGGCTATTCGAAACGTGGGCAAAATCAGAAAAGTCTATTGATTGGATAACTTATTATAATTTTTCTTTCCTTTTTAAAAACTAATAGGATATTCAGTGAATGCACCGAGCAAGACGTTCATCACCTTTTGTACGTTCACCACCTGTAACTCGATCAAGACATCGTTTAACAAATATAACCGCCGTTGATTTTTCTTTAGAATCGTCATCCAGTCGACCAAGTACTTCAGTCCAAATTTCCGATAATCCATTTTTTGAACCCGACCTCACAATTGAGAATCCAGAAAATATTCAGGAACGGTTCATAGATCCTGAACCATTAAACTTTCCTCCGGAACCACCAATCATTCAAACAGAGATTGTTGAGGAACGAACTATTAAATCAGAATCATCTAGTGATACCGATTCAACAAATTCAATTATGGAGAATCTGGAACCTTTAAGTATGGAAGACCGAATGAGAGCTAAACGCACTGGCCAAGGTCACGCAATTACTCATCCAGACATTAATGCGCCAGATTATGAAATCAAAGGACAAATTCTACACATGGTGACTAATCAATGCCAATTTAGTGGTGCACCGAAGGAAGATCCAAATGAACATCTACGTACCTTTAATAGGATCTGCACACTATTTAAAATCCGAGAAGTGGAGGATGAACAAATATATCTCATGTTATTTCCCTGGACTTTAAAGGGAGAAGCCAAAGATTGGTTGGAATCGTTACCTGAAGGGGCGATTGATACATGGGACGTTTTAATTGACAAATTTCTTAAACAATTCTTTCCTGCATCTAAAGCCGTAAGACTTCAAGCAGAAATTGTTACGTTCACACAAAAGCCAAATGAAACTCTATATGAGGCATGGACAAGATATGGAAAGTTATTAAGAGGATGTCCGCAACATGGTTTAGACACCTGTCAAATAGTACAAATATTCTACCGAGGATGCGACATCACTACAAGAAAAGACATAGATATAGCAGCTGGTGGTTCTATTATGAAGAAAACCGAAACTGATGCTTACAAAATTATTGATAACACTGCTTCCCACTCACATGAGTGGCACCAAGAAAAAGACATCATTAGATCATCTAAAGCAGCTAGAGCCGATTCTAGCCATGACTTAGATTCCATTTCAGCAAAGATAGATGCTTTCGAGAGACGAATGGAAAAAATGACTAAAGATATTCATGCTATACGAATTAGTTGTGAGCAGTGTGGAGGACCACATTTGACAAAAGATTGTCTAAGTATTGAATTAACAATGGAACAAAGAGAGAATATTTCATACATAAACCAAAGGCCTGGAAATAATTATCAGAATAATTATCAACCGCCAAGACCGATTTACAATCAAAACCAGAATTATAACCGAAATATTCCATACAATAATCAACAAGGTCCTAGCAATCAACAAGTATCCAATAATACTTATAATCAGCAAAGAACGAATTTTCAAAACAAACCACCACAACAAACCGATGATAAAAAGCCGAATTTAGAAGATATGATGACGAAGCTAGTTGAAACTCAAACGCAGTTTTTCACATCTCAAAAACAAACCAATGAACAAAATGCCCAAGCATTTAGAAATCAACAAGCTTCTATTCAAAATCTGGAACAAGAAGTAAGTAACCTAGCAAGGTTAATAGGTGAAAGAAAACCGGGAAGTTTACCTAGTGATACAAATGCTAACCCCCGGAATGAAACAGCTAAAGCTATTACCACAAGAAGTGGTACAACACTTAAACCACCTGAAATACCTGTAACTTCTGATGAAACTATTCCTACTACACAAGAACCACAACCTGATCAAGATAAGGAAAAAGAACCGGTAGTTGAAAAGGTTAATGAAGATAACACAGTTAAGAATAAACCTTATGTTAAACCATACCAACCACCACTTCCTTATCCGAGTAAAATGAAGAAGGAAAAACTTGAAGCCGAGCAATCCAAATTCTTGGATATGTTTAAACAGATAAATGTAAATCTTCCTTTCATTGATGTGATTTCAGGAATGCCAAGATATGCTAAATTCTTGAAAGATCTAATCACGAATAGAAAGAAAATGGAAGAACTCTCGGCTGTTACTATGAATGCTAATTGTTCAGCAGTGCTGTTGAATAAGATACCAGAAAAACTATCTGATCCAGGAAGTTTCACAATTCCATGTTTTCTGGGTAGTCTTAGTTCAATAGAAGCATTAGCAGATTTAGGTGCTAGTATAAATCTAATGCCGTATTCACTATACGCTAAACTAGACCTTGGAGAATTGAAACCAACAAGAATAAGCATACAACTAGCCGATCGATCAATAAAATATCCTAGAGGGATAATGGAGAACATGCTAGTTAAAGTTGGTACTTTAGTATTTCCAGTAGATTTTGTTGTTTTAGACATGGAAGAAGATTCTCAAGTTCCTCTCATATTAGGAAGACCATTCTTAAACACGGCTAAAGCAATGATAGACGTGTTCGGTAAGAAACTGACCCTAAGTATAGAGGATGAGAGTGTTACCTTTTCAGTTGATAGAGCAATGCAACAACCACAATCTGCAGATGATACATGTTATTATATTCAAACTATAGATGCACATGCAGAATTATTAGAAGAATTTCCAGAATTACAAGGAACGGGAGAATGTTCTTTAGAAGAAGGTAATGAACCAATTGATGAAGCCGAAATGTTAGCTACACTTATAGCTAATGGATATGAACCAACAACAGAAGAAATTCAAATGCTAAAAGAAGAAGACAGATATCGATATAAATCATCGATAGAAGAACCTCCGAAATTAGAGTTAAAGCCACTTCCAAACCATTTGGAATACGCTTATTTACATGGTGAATCTGAATTACCTGTAATAATATCGTCTTCTCTTACTGAAAATGAGAAATCACAACTCATTTCTGTGTTGAAAGCTCATAAACCAGCCATTGCATGGAAGATTCATGATATTAAAGGAATAAGTCCTTCGTATTGCACACATAAAATCCTTATGGAAGAAGGTCATAAAACGTATGTGCAACGCCAACGAAGACTAAATCCTAATATGCAAGATGTAGTTAAGAAAGAGATTATTAAACTGCTAGATGCAGGTTTGATATATCCAATTTCTGATAGTCCATGGGTAAGCCCAGTTCAATGCGTACCTAAGAAGGGTGGTATGACTGTCATTACAAATGAGAAAAATGAGCTTATTCCTACTAGGACTGTAACAGGATGGCGTGTGTGTATTGATTATAGAAAATTAAATGACGCCACCAGAAAAGATCACTTTCCCTTACCTTTCATAGATCAAATGTTGGAAAGATTAGCCGGAAATAGTTACTATTGTTTTCTAGATGGATTTTCCGGATATTTTCAAATTCCAATAGCACCCGAGGACCAAGAGAAAACCACATTCACGTGCCCTTATGGTACTTTTGCTTACAAACGCATGCCATTTGGACTTTGTAACGCCCCTGCAACCTTTCAAAGGTGTATGATGGCAATTTTTCACGACATGATAGAAGAATGCATGGAAGTATTCATGGATGACTTTTCAGTCTTCGGTGATACATTTAAATCATGTCTAGTTAATCTGGAACGAATGCTAATTAGATGTGAAAAATCAAATCTAGTACTTAATTGGGAGAAATGCCATTTCATGGTTAAAGAAGGCATCGTTCTTGGACATAAAATTTCAAAAGAAGGAATTGAAGTGGATAGAGCTAAAGTAGATGTAATTGCTAAACTTCCACATCCCACAAATGTTAGAGGAGTTAGGAGTTTTCTAGGGCATGCCGGTTTTTACCGACGTTTTATAAAAGATTTTTCTAAAATTGCCACTCCTATGAATAAACTCCTAGAAAAGGATGCGCCATTCATCTTTTCAGATGAATGTATCAAATCTTTTAATATTCTTAAAGAAAAACTCACTAATGCACCGATCATGATAACACCAAATTGGAATCTACCATTTGAACTAATGTGCGATGCAAGTGATTTTGCAATGGGAGCCGTTTTAGGACAAAGGATTGAAAAACGATTTCAACCTATATATTATGCTAGTAAGACATTACAAGGAGCACAAACGAACTATACAACTACTGAAAAAGAACTCCTTGCTATTGTCTTTGCTTTTGACAAATTTCGATCATATCTCGTTCTAGCAAAAACGGTGGTCTATACCGACCATTCTGCTCTTAGATACCTATTTTCAAAACAAGATGCTAAACCAAGATTAATCCGTTGGATCTTACTCTTACAAGAGTTTGATATTGAAATCCGAGATAAAAAAGGAGCAGAAAATCTCGCCGCTGATCATCTTTCTCGTCTTGAAAATCCCGAATTAGAAGTTCTGAATGAATCAGCCATACAAGACAACTTTCCTGATGAATATCTATTGAAGATAGATTATAAAGAAATCCCATGGTTTGCAGACTATGCAAACTACTTAGTTTGTGGATTCCTTGAAAAAGGATTATCGTACCAAAGACGAAAGAAATTCTTCAGTGATATAAAACACTATTTCTGGGAAGATCCACATCTGTTTAAAAGTTGTCCCGATGGAATAATACGCCGATGTGTATTTGGAGATGAAGCTAGTAAAATTTTAAACCATTGTCACAAAGGACCAACAGGAGGGCATTATGGGCCTCAACTAACAGCAAGAAAAGTTTATGAAGCTGGATTCTATTGGCCTACAATTTACAAAGACGCACACCTTCTTTGCAAATCCTGTGATGCATGTCAAAGGGCCGGAAAAATAAGTCAACGTGATGAAATGCCACAAAATGTCATCCAAGTATGTGAAGTATTTGACATTTGGGGTATTGACTTTATGGGTCCATTTCCAAAATCTCATAATAATTTATATATACTCGTAGCCATTGATTATGTATCTAAATGGGCGGAAGCACAAGCTCTCCCAACTAACGATGCACGAGTTGTAGTCAACTTTTTAAAACGTCTTTTTGCAAGGTTTGGAACACCGAAAGCTTTAATAAGTGATCGGGGTACTCATTTCTGTAATAATCAACTTGAGAAAGTTCTTAAAAGATATGGAGTAACTCATAAAATCTCCACCGCATATCATCCACAAACAAGTGGACAAGTTGAAAATACCAACCGAGCTTTAAAACGTATTCTAGAGAAAACCTTAGGATCAAATCCGAAGGAATGGTCCATTAAATTGGAGGATGCACTCTGGGCTTTTAGAACAGCCTACAAAACTCCAATTGGAACCACACCTTTTAGACTTGTTTATGGAAAAGCATGTCATCTTCCAGTAGAAATTGAACACAAAGCATTTTGGGCTTTGAAGACATGTAATCTTGATTTACATGAAGCCGGACGTCTACGATTAAGTCAACTAAACGAATTAGAAGAATTAAGACATGAAGCATACGATAATTCGTTAATCTATAAAGAAAGAACGAAGAAATGGCATGATAAAAGAATCAGAAGTTCAAAAGAATTTAAAGAAGGAGACAGAGTTCTTCTTTTCAATTCACGATTCAAGCTATTTCCTGGAAAATTGAAATCAAGATGGTCTGGACCATTCATAGTAAAAAGAGTTTTCCCATACGGAACGATAGAATTGATAAATTCAAATGGGATTGAATTTAAAGTTAATGGTCACAGAGTTAAACATTACATACAGGGTCCGATGGAAGTCGACAACGAAGTTAATCACAATTTCGATACCACAGCTAACTAAGTGTGGGGAGAATCAAGTCTTTAAAAGATAATATGTATTTCTGTTAGAGTTAGATTGTCTGTTTTCGTGTAGTTCTCGAAAATGGAACACGTATGGTCTTTCCCTAGCAGACCCTAAAGAACTAGTCTTCTCCCCCCATTCTGAATTTTTATTTTTTTTTAGGTTTTTACAAAATGAAGACTGCCTGTGAACTAAACCATGGTCTAATGCTACACGCTTTGATCACTAAACGTAATAATGACATACTCCCGAGTGAAATAGTATCAGTAATCAGAGAAAGAATGGACGGAGTTAGAAAAGGATCCAGATGCGAAGATAATAAGTTACAATTTGGTAAAGGAAAATCAAAATCCGCAGCGAAAAGAAGAGCACGACACCTAGAAAAATGTCACAAATGCGGAAAATGGTCACATGGAGGTAAATGTTCAAATAATCAAACCTATTCAAATACCGAATTTGTTACTTTATGCAGAGACGGACCGTTCATATGTTTAGAAGAAAAGACAATGAATGCTCGAGGTTACGCCTATGCAGCCATGGAAAACCAATTAAACCGACTATCTTATGAATATAATAGATCATATAACTAAGAAATCTATTTCACAGGTATGTCTGTACAGTTTTTATTTTTATTTTTATTTTTAACCTTTTGATAATAAACGCTAATTTGTTCGCTAAAAAGTATTAAATTGGTATTAAATAAAATTAGGTTTGGCGACCGAAATTATTGATATCATTCAAAAATTTATTACATCACTGCGAAATTTAACGTTTATTCTTAAGGTATAAATATCTTTAATCAATCAACCCAAAATATTTCAAAAATTCGTCATGAGTTAAATTAGGTCTTGGAACCGAAATTACTTTACCGAAAAGAGGGGCGCATATTTTTGATAATATTTGATTGATTAAAGTGGGATAAAAAGACAAAAAGATTTTTAATTTTATTTTTACCATGTTTTTAAAATTAATATTTAAATCTTAAATTAATATTGTAAACTTTGTAAAAACAATATATTTAAAATTGTAAATATTTGAAAAATTAATATAAGTTTAGTATGAATTTATAAATTTTTAAATTAAGTTTGGTGTGAATTTTTAATTTTTAAAATATGAATTTTAATTTTATGCATTTTAAATTTTGAGTTTGGTGTGAATTTTTAATTTTAATTTTGAATTTTATATTTATGTTGTGTGAATTTAAAAACAAAAATTTACTTTATCTCATCAAGTTAAAAATATGATTTTTAAAATTCGTCGTAAGTTGAAGACTAGGTCTTTGAACCGAAATTGCTTTACCCGAGGGAGGGACGAGAACTTTTATTATCATTATTTTTAATCTTATTGATTTAAAGTATGCCAAAAACATTGAAAAAACCCAAAAATCTTAGCTTTTAAAACAATCGCTACAAAAAGACAAATTTTAAAATTTTGTCGAGGGACGGACTAGGACATCGATCCGAAACGACCTCGTCCTAAATAACAAGGGAAACAAAATTTTAAAATTAATTTCTTAATGGTTTTATAAGTTAAAGATTATATAAAAAAAAAAAAAAAAAAAAAAAAAAGGGTAAACTCCGCGACTCGCGGAGTTTGAAGTGCAAACCTCCGCGACTCGCGGAGGGACAAAATTACAGAAAAAAAAAATAAAACTAGCTGCACGATCAGTTCACTCCCACAAACAAAAACACAGCAAAAATACTGCGAAAACACCCCGAAAACCCACGAAAATCACCCCCAAAAATCTCAATTTTTAACCGTTAATCACCAAATTTTTTGCTAAAATCATGTTGAGAAGGATGATATCTAAGAACTACTCAAGAAAAACGGTAAATTTCTACACCTAAACACCATTTAATTCGAATTTTAGTGTTCTTGAGCTATTTTTCCCCAATTTGATTTTGATGCTTTTTAGTGTAATTAGACTTAAATTGTTTATGTATTATGCTTGTATAACCTAGATTGATGCTGTTTAACATGATTAGAAGCCTTAAACTTCAAATTTTGAATAATCTAGGGTTTGTGTTCTTGAGCAATTTGGGGCTTTTTGATATAAACAGGTTATGGCCGATTTTTGTCATGAATTATTGCTAAATTGAGTAGTGTAACATGTCTAGGTAGTTAAAAGATCCAAACTTTGAGCCTAAACATGATTTTGAGAATTAAAGTGGACTTTTTCAAGTCCAAAATTCATGAACTTGATTTTTGAAAGATAATGCCATTTGAGACTTGTTTATTTGCTAGTAATGATTATTTTGACATGTTATTTGAGTTGAATGCTTATGAACTTGGCGAAAATTTTCGTATATGCTTATTTGAAAAAGTGTAGATTTGATAAAAATGTGAAAATGAGCTTAAGTTTGATATAAATTGATAATGTCATTGTAATTATTTTGATTGATGATTTTGCTGACACTAATGCATATTTGGATGCACAAAATTTGTGTTTGATGTGTTTTGCAGAATGAAAGGGGTGAATCTTCATCCCAAGCCCGTCATGCTCCTGCTGAGAACTTGGAACAACAGGAGGTAGATAACTACTACAAGCAGGATGTACCTCATCCAGTCATGACCTTTTCAGATATGCACTTGGAACAGTTGCACCCGAACCTGCGATTTGACAGACTTTGGATAGATTATCCAAAATATCAACGGGGTTTGCATACTCTTCATTCCAAGGTTGTTGAGGTACCGAGGGTCATAGAATGGGGACCCTTGGAAGCTGTAGAATTGGCCGGGCCAATTAGGGAATTACTGGTACAGAGGTATGGTAATTCTTATTTTAATGACTGGATATGTTTATTCACCATACGCAGACCTGTATATAAAGTATGGTGTGAAGAGTTGTTATGTAGTATAGAGTTGAATGATCGGGTAGCTAGTTTAACCGATCGTTCTTTTATTAGATTTTTGTTAGGCGGTTCGATGCGCCACATGTCTTTACTGGACATGGCTCAGGCTTTACGTATATATACGCCTGAGGAATTAGCGTCTGCCGATTGTAGAGGATTGATACTAAACGGTAGGAAAATAGATGAGAATTTTGATACACACGGTGTGTGGAGTCAAATGACAAGCCACCACCGTTTCAAAGGGGGAAACTACTCTTATTTGGATATAGATAGAGCCGAATTAAGAGTAATACATAGGTTTTTAGCTAATTCGATTACACAAAGGGGTAAAAACAAAGAAAAGGTAAATGAACAAGATTTGTTTTACCATATGTGTATTCGAGACCCACACAGCGCTGTAAGTATACCATATTGTGTGGGTTATTATTTATCAGCTATGGTTCGAGGGATGCGTCCACATAGCATAATAGGAGGTGGTATTTTTATTACTTTGATTGGTGAATATCTCGGTGTGGATATAAGTCGGGGGGGATTATTAGTAGAAGAGCCGGAACCCCGCGACACTATAGGTTTAAATGTATACCATGGTGCGAAAGTGTTGAAGCGGCGAAATAACGCCGCAGTACGATACAATGGTAGACATCCACAGGTAGAGAGAAACCAGGAACAAGGTAATGTAGGAGGGGGGAATGAGATGCAAGAAATGCATAGGTTTATAGCTTCTCAGGAATACGAAAATGCTAGACAGAGAGCATTTGAAGATTGGCAAGTTCATCAGAACCAGATCATAGCGCATTGCCAACATATAGGTAGAAACTATATTCCTACTCCGAAACCCGTCTTCCCTCCTTGGTCGATAGAGATGCAGCCACCATATCCTACGTATGACCCTGCCGAAGCATTCTATAGCACTTATGGTTATGCGTGGAACCCCTATTGGTACCAATATCATCCTTAGTTTACTTATTTTGTTTTATTATTTTGTAATTTGTAATTATTGATATGTTTAATACTTTTGTTAATATTGTAATCATTTTTATAATTATCTAACTTTTATTCTTAGATTTTAATAATTTTTGAATGTGGGGTAATATACCAAACTTCAAAAATATGTATATATGTTTGCAATTTATCTTATGTACATAACAGGGTAAAACAACGCATTTTCAAAGACTGGCATTAAGTTCAGCAAAAGCAAGTAATTTTGACGACAATGATGCAAAATATATGTGAAATAACAACAAGACGGAATGAACAAATGACGTGCACCATTTATCATTCAGCAAACAAACGCCAATATATTTGGAAACTTTGGTAAAAATTTAATCATTTTCACACAAATCACCCTCAATAATTTAAATTGTTACTGATTTCTTGCAAATGAGGGCATTGCAAGATCTTAAGTGTGGGAAGGGGTTAAATTCTTTCGGATTTTAAAATTTTTTATTAAACACTTGGTTACCATTAAAATACTAGTAAAGCAGTAGTTGTATTAGAATCTAGTGCTCTCTGATAAAAAAGAACAGCACTAGTCTTATATACTGACTACCCAATTCTAGTAAAATTTTTCAATTAAATGAATTCAAATCATGTTTATACATATTTATGAACGATAAAACTAGGTTTTAACACCGAAATTATTGTTACCTTGGAAAGGACATAAATTGAGAAACAAACTAAAATGTTAAAATTCATTTAAAATGGAATAGAGGACGATAAAAAGAAAAATAAAAAGCCAAGTGTGGGAAAATTTACCAAGTTATTTTAAACATATGTCACATATATTTGTAACAAATAACTGAAAATACTTTTGCTTTGAACTAAACTAAACTGTTTTACCCGATGAAAGAAAAGAAGAGATGGATCTACACGATGAATCAATTCCATCACTAAAAGGAAGTAAAGTCTTCCGAAAAAGAAACGCGCTTCTTGATTTAGGTCATGAAGTTGTCGTCCAGACCAGCTGTAGGTTGACGAAAAATCTAGAAAAGTCATCACTAAAATCAGCAGGAAATCCACGGACCTCAGCATCAAACAGGATCGCCAAGTGGTCAGATTTATCCTAACCATGAGAAGGATTTATCTCGTACAATGGGGGGGCACCATGCAAATTAGCTGGATAAGACTAATGAATCAGATCCCCAGAAAGGATAATCTCCTTAAAGATCAAAAATCAGCTTTTAAGCCTGATATTACTCAATCCTTGAGATTGACCTTAAAGATTGAGAATTACAAACTCATGGAATTCAATGATATCTAAACTCGAGCTTAAACGAGAAAATATTTTGATCAAAATTATAAACCGATTTGTTTTCTGAAAACCCTATTTTCAATGCGTTCATTGCCATTGAACGTAAAATCCTAGGAATTCACCTGGAATTCATTAGGTCACCTGAACTAAATCGGGTGTCAACCGTAAGAACGGTGGTTGCATAGCATGGTCAAAGACAGGACCTTGTGCCAGACCGAAAAATTATAAGGGTGAGCTTTACTATTGCTCCTACCAAGGATAGTAATTGCGTCCGACACGTTATAGACCATAATCAAAAGCATGTCACGGGACATTGCCTTAACAGTTGCTTGTTCAACGCTTTCCTTTACAACCGGATGGTAGTTTGCCGAAAGGTAATATACGGAACAAGTAAACTGGACGTGTTGCTTTCCAAATACAAGGTTAGCAAGTGGGTGATACAAAACCGCAAGTTTTGAGCTAAAATTTTCAAATCTGAAACCCACCAAACCCACAAATATTTTGCAAACACCGGTAAAGGGTTATTCCGGAAAACTTATCTAGGGTAAAAAAAAAAAAACTAGATTTAATTTTCAAAAGATCAAATGTTTTCATAAAGATCCAATTTCCTTAATGGATCTAAATTTTTATAGTCATGTGGGACTGTAAACCATATCGTTACTACCATTGTTTATACCGCCGTATAGAAATCACTGATGTACAAAGTGTGAAGAATAAAGAAGTGATTCTAGTATTTCAAGACAATATTGCTTGAGGACAAGCAACGCTCAAGTGTGGGAATATTTGATAATGCTAAAAACGAACATATATTTCATAGCATTATTCCTCAAGAAAGACAAGCTTTTAGTTGCAATTGTTCTATTTACAAGTGATATTCGTTTAAATAATAAAAGGTGAAGACAAAAGACAGATTCGACGATTTGAAGACGCAAACGACCAAAAAGCTCAAAAGAACAAAAGACAATCAAAAAGGTTCCAATTATTGATAAGAAACGTCTCAAAATCACAAGAGTACAAGATTCAAAACGCAAAGTACAAGATATTAAATTGTACGCGAGGACGTTCGAAAATCCGGAACCGGGACCAGAGTCAATTCTTAACGCTCGACGCAACGGACTAAAAATTACAAGTTAACTATATATATAAATATAATATAATATATAATTAATTATATTAATTATATATATATTATATATATATATTTAAAACCGTCGGCAGCAGGAAACTCCAAGGGTGTAAACTGTAAATACCTCTCCGCGACTCGCGGAGTTTTAAGGGTATTTGGCCGCGAGTCGCGGAGCCCCAAAAATCAAGTCTGGCTATAAATCAACCCGAATTCTGATCAAAATGATCATCATTTTTTCTTCTCATTCATACGAAGTAATATATATTTATATTTATAATTTATATTTTAATTTTAATTATAATTCTAATAATAAGGGTATGTTAGCGAATGTTGTAAGGGTGTAAGTCGAAATTCTGTCCGTGTAACGCTACGCTATTTTTAATCATTGTAAGTTATGTTCAACCTTTTTATATTAATGTCTCGTAGCTAAGTTATTATTATGCTTATTTAAAACGAAGTAATCATGATGTTGGGCTAATTACTAAAATTGGGTAATTGGGCTTTGTACCATAATTGGGGTTTGGACAAAAGAACGACACTTGTGGAAACTAGACTATGGGCTATTAATGGGCTTTATATTTGTTTAACTAAATGAAAGTTTGTTAATGTTAATATAAAGATTTACAATTGGGCGTCCCTATAAATTACCATATACACTCGATCGGACACGATGGGCGGGGTATTTATATGTACGAATAATCGTTCATTTAACCGGACACGGGAATGGATTAATAGCCACTAGAATAATTGAAACAGGGGTGAAATTACATTCAAGGGTAATTGGTGTAATTGTTAACAAAGTAGTAAAACCTTGGTTTACACGCAGTCGATAACCTGGTGTATTCATTAAACAAAGTATTAAAACCCTGTTACAATTCGAATCCCCAATTAGTTGGAATATTTATCTTCGGGTATAATAATAATTTGACAAGGACACTTGCAATTTATATTTATGACTGATGGACTGTTATGGACAAAAACCAGACGGACATATTGAATAATCCAGGACAAAGGACAATTAACCCATGGGCATAAAACTAAAATCAACACGTCAAACATCATGATTACGGAAGTTTAAATAAGCATAATTCTTTTATTTCATATTTAATTTCCTTTATTTTATATTTAATTGCACTTCTAATTATCGCACTTTTATTTATTGTTATTTTATTTAATCGCACTTTTAATTATCGTACCTTTTAATTATCGTAATTTTATTTTATCGCATTTTTATTCGCAATTTCATTATCGTTATTTACTTTACGCTTTAATTTAAGTCTTATATTTATTTAATATTTTACATTAGGTTTTAACTGCGACTAAAGTTTTAAAATCGACAAACCGGTCATTAAACGGTAAAAACCCCCCTTTATAATAATAATATCACTTATATATATATTTGTATTTTTATAAAAGTAAACTAATATAGCGTTGAGCTTTGTTTAAAGATTTCCCTGTGGAACGAACCGGACTTACTAAAAACTACACTACTGTACGATTAGGTACACTGCCTATAAGTGTTGTAGCAAGGTTTAAGTATATCCATTCTATAAATAAATAAATATCTTGTGTAAAATTGTATCGTATTTAATAGTATTTTCTAGTAAAATAATAACTATTTTATATACACCTCGCACTTCATCAATAATATTTAATGAATTAATATTCGAATTAACATATATTAGTATGATTTTCGATTAACATAAGTATATTACATATACTAAATTAATATTATTATTATAACTTACGGTTAATAACTAAGTATACTATATAATAAAGTATAATGCTTATAATGTAAGTTAATAACAATACATTATTAATAAACACTTATTTTATAACTATACTAATTTAATAATAATAACTTATAGTATATAATATAAGATAATCAAATTGTTAATATATTAATAAATATAATATAACATATATAATAACATATAAACCTAAAGTGAAGGTTAATCAAAGATAATGTACAATTCATGTGAACTTCATCGCTACTCACGGTCATAAGTGAATGATGTCTAGGTTGCCATTTATGGGTAAGCTTGTGGATCTCGAATGCCATGACTTAGATTCTGGCCAAGAGTCCTGGGCCCCCGATTACATCTGGTCATTCCTGACTTATTTGATAGCAACGAAGTTTGAGTAAAGTTATACAATGTCCTGCTAAAGATTAACCCGAACTTTCTAAAATTGGAAAATTACTATAAGTGGAAACTTTCCATAAATAGTAACCTTCCGAAAATAGAAATTCTTTAGTGAACCATTACTATCAATATAGTACTATATACTATTGTCTGTTAGGAAATGTCTGATCATACGTTCTATCTCTAGGTTGAGATCTCGGTCACGTCCTTCCGTTCAATTCTTTCATGGAATACTCTTTTGTGCTACTAAGGTGAACTTCATAGCCCCACTTTTTACTGTTTCATAACTGTTTTATAACTTTTGGGGTGAGACACATGCTTGCTTTATAACTGTTTTACGCTTAGACACAAGTACTAAACTGTTAACTATGCTGTCATGCTTTGATTCATGCTAAATCCCTACCGTAATATCGTTAATTGCTACGTTTAAATGCAAACTTAATTATTGTGAGTAGGCCTATTGAGAGTAACGTCTCTAACCGTTCGACCTTTGGTCTTTGGTTACATAATAATGATTCCACGACACACTGACAGTACAAGGTGTCATAGGGTAAACTTGTTTAGTAGCGACATTACAAAATGCAGCAACACTTTTAGATTGATATTTCTATATCAATCAACTTTAAACTAAATATTGTGGTCTAAAACTTTGGATATTATTTATAAACCTGTGAATTTCACTCAACCTTTTTGGTTGACACTTTAAGCATGTTTTGTCTTAGGTGATGATTGAGCTAGCTGTTTGCAACTTTGTGATGATAGATTTGATGCTTGCATGGAGTCCACATCGCATATTATATTTTAGTTCATAAACATTTATTTTACGTTTTAATTATAATGTAAACATGTATTTCTGCTTCCGCTGTTTTATTAACAAAGGTTTTATTTAAAAAGTCTCATATAGAGTCGTTCTCGTTTATACAACTATGTTATGATATGATTGGTCACAATTACCCCTGGTCCATTTTGGGGGGTGTGACAGATTGGTATCAGAGCAGTGCTGTTGTAGAGAACCAGGATTGCATTTTAAGTGTGCCTTATACAATTAGGTACCTTAGCAATGTAGGACTACAACTTTCCTTGACTATAGTGCCTTTAATTGTTAAATGCTACACTATACTTTAGAAACTTTACTTATCTTAGAATGCCAAGTCAATCTAAGAACTTTGTTCACTTTTCTAAGTACTATCCAATTACGCCACCGCGTTTAAATGCGACACTACGATTTCTGAAATTCTTGACATTCCTAAGTCATCTATCATGGTTTGTGTATTACATGAAATATTATCCATGAATTTTGAAACTCCTAAATTTTTTACTATTCATACTCAAACGTATATAACTCCCTGTTATATCACGTACCTATATGCCTTATGCCTTTATGCATCAGTTTGCGAACCAGAAAATGTTATTGAGTTATCGAGAATCTCAAAGACATTATAATGTCATTACTATTCATATTCATTACTTTCTTTGCTTTCTTGTTGTTTTGATCATTGAATTTTCCTGGCGGATGACGTCTACGAAACTATAGAATAGAAAGCGTTTGGATTACTGATTTAAAAGATCCTATAGCTCAAGCCCCTGGACCTGAATAGGATATTACGAATTGAAAATCTTTAATCAAAAGATTATCAGATTACATACTTATCATCTAGACACGTCATACTACCATTATTAGAGTATAGACACATCATATCTTATTATATCTTATCGTATCTATCCCAATAATCTTTGTCTAACACTTTTCCTAAATTTCCTTCGTAAATTATGGAAATCTTTTTGCTACATATACATATTCAAGGAGATGAATATATCATCCAGTATTCAACACTAATCTCATATCAAACCCTAATTCAAATCACATAATATGGATTTCTCAACCGATTCCTTGAGCTCCAATGGCAGCGTAACCGGAACAAACGAACCAATCAGCCATCATCTATTTTGGATGAATTGGGGATGGGTTCGTAGTAAACTTAATCAATGGAGACAAGAAGAAGGTAATCCCTTCCACCAACCGAATTCACCTCTTGGTGAAGAACCTGAAGCACTTACCGGCGAACCCGTTCGGAACACTATTTTCACCCTCATTTCCAGGATATCCAGTCACGAATATATAATATCTAAAATTCTAGATCTTATTCATCCACTTGTCCGAACCGCCAATCATCCCGGAATAATAGAAGAAGTCAACGAGCTTCGCGCTCGAGTGGTGGCTCTGGAGAATATGGTGCGAAACCTACGAACACCAGCAGCAGTACCAGCAGCATAACCAGTACCATCAGCATCACCACCAACAGCATCAATTTCACCAACAACAACATCCGCATCCCACGCATCAACATCACACTCAGTACCTCGAACATCAACATCATACGCCCCATAGATACCAAGGAATATTAGTAATAATGAGTTAAGATGTATTGACTCATTCTTCCTGAAGAACTATATATGTATACTTTATATATATGGATTGGAACAATAATAAATCTTTTTGTACTAAGCTATTACGTGTGAATCTTAACTAGTATGTACTACTTGGTTAATTCATATCACAATATGCTATGATGTATATCCTTTGTTAACGACTTAACAATCCTTAATCACTGCTTCAACACAATAAACTCCGTTTCATAATAAACCAAGTGTATTACTCAAATACAAGATTGATTGTATACTTCCATTTTTGATATACTCAAAACTTTTTAGAAAAACATTATTCGTGTCTTGTGAATTTCACAAGGATTACACGAGCACCAACATCATACACCAAGGTATATCTATAACAATGAACGATGAACTATTGAATCATAACTTCATTAGCGAAATATTTCGCGACAATTATGAAATCTCTAAGATTTTGGAGATTATTTACTCTCATTTCAACAGCAAATTAAATGAGTTTAATATTATATTACTCATTAAACCTATCTGAAGAATACATATATGAACGTATATCTTCATAAAGATTGTAATTCTTTTGTACAAACTGTTAATTGTGAGAATATTTTAACGGGTAGGTAATACCTGAGAAATATTTAGATTTCACATTAATATGTTACACCGTACATTCTACAAATTCTGATTCAATAATCAGTAACTATACATCCACAAGATATATGTATCCGTTCACTAAAAAGAACAACCATCTTCATACAAATTCAATTATCTATTCTAATTTTGACATATCAGAATCCAAGTAAAGCTTTAACAGGTGTTATCCTTCTAAAAAAATCACTACATTCATGAATTATATTCATTCGTATTCTATAATGAATTATCACATCAAACCACCGAAATTATCGTTCATTTCTTTTGAAATCAACAACGCCTATTCATCAACCATTAGATCCGTTGACGATTACAATCAGCGTTTAATCATCTAAAAACGAAATTTCTTGAAACCATCTTGGATTGATAACCAATGATTCAAATATGGCTGCATTAAATGCAGAGGAAACAGCAAAATTGTAGATGGTCTCAATGGCCAAAAGTTTTATAATAAAGAATGGTACATTGGAAAAGCTCAAAAGAAAATTTGGAACTGAAAAACGGATTGAGCTAACCATGGAGGAGACCAAGGACAAATACAGGGACCAAACCCTATATTCAAAGAATCCAGGTAATTCTGGATCCGATGAATTCTTTAGAGAATATCTTGCTCCGAAGTCATGTTAAAAGCTTGCGGGAAATTTTTCTTCATCAACTTTCGAACTTAGAAATTCCAAAATATCATCATAAATATCCTCTAAATTTCTGATGATATCATCATAACGATTCTTGTCCGCAATTAATTATCTCTTTGCGATATCTTTATCACATCATAAAGAAAACTGTATTAGTTTCTATATTCTATAAAATTCAAGTTTAAATTATGAATGATTTGAAGAAGTGTTGGGAATTGAAGCATGAGTTAGTATAATATAATGACGTCAGGCCAACGTGATTATATTACAGTAAGTCATGCTAAATTTTTAATGGAAGATGACGATTCATAGACTGTATAAATCACCATTCGCCATGTTACACGACTCTTACATTCTATTTAACCTCTAAACATATCAAGAAAATATTTTTCTTGATGATTCGGTCTTTTCCGAATATTCTGGTAATTTGACAAATCAAATCGTGCTATTACCTTTCCTTTCTACTTTATAAATTATGATCATTCGAAACTTCATACCTACGAGTTCTGGACCATTATTCGCTTGACTTGAAGTCGGAAAGAAGAAACAAAAGCATAAAGTTCCGACATATAAGGGAAAATATAAAGCCCGATAACAACACAGAAATTACAAACCGTGTATATCAATGTGTATAGCAACATAAAGACACGGGAGAATTAAAAATACTATAACCCCAAGGTAATTGTAGAAGTAAACAGATTCCTCTGGGGGTAAATGAAAAAGAAGAATGACAGAAATAATAGTCAGAAAAATATCCAGGATAAGAACTGGATGGAGCATTTTCACAATCTTTGGAAGTATGAATCGAGAAAGAAAGTATAGAAGTGGTGAAGATAATGAAACAGAAGAAGCTAATTTATAGCAAAATTCTAGACACAACAATCAAGGCAATTTTAATTTCCTTAATTACCGGAGAATCAAATCTTATACAGATTATAAAGATTTCCTTTAAATCCCTTGAATTTCGGAAATCACCTTTAATTATGTCAAAAGTTAAGGCAAACTGATATTTTCTTATTTCAAACTTTTAAGATAACTTCATTTATACTCTTCCTATAATCAAATCGTTTTATCCATATTACCCAATGTTGATAAAACAATATTTTCAACTCATATTCATCATTCTTGTTGTAAAGAATGATAATCTCTATCAAATTTCACGACTATGATTTTCATGAACTCCTCTCTATTTTGTCTACCCTAGTGTGGTGGCATAAACGCTCAAGGTTTAAATGAGCTCGATATTATTCATAACACATTTTATTTATCCAATTTACTGAAATGACTTGTATAATATCATCATTTTGAATGATCTCCGCATTAATAATAAAATGCACTTCGTAGAAGAACTTGTAGAAATTATGGTTTGTATGATTTTAATTCTTGAAACAGAACAATATTCTATCCGTTGGAATTCACGCAAGGCCCCAAGCATACCTGGGAACGTGAAAACCAAATAAAACGTAAATATCCTCGTCTATGTAAGAACAACACCGATTAATGGCAACAACTAAATTTCGGGACGAAATTTCTTTTAACGGGTAGGTACTATAACAACCCTCATATTTCCATACATGAATTGACTAATTTGACTATAGGGTTGTTATCCATACGTAATATATAATTAAATTTGACATTGATCAAATATTTATTTTTAGTCGACACTTTTTGTTAACTAAAGTTTACACTAATTATATAAAATAACTTTAGTTAATATTAATATTAATGCGTATTATATTTAAAACTATATGAAACATAATTATTAATTAAATGATAAGTTATTTTAATCATTATATATATATTTTTAGCTTATAAAAAAAGAGATTTTTTTTATAAATTAAATAATGAGCCCATGAATTTTGACTAAATATTTAAAAAAACAAAAACTTATTAAAAACATTTTTAACATGTTTTTATTTTTTGTCAAAATTGGCACCTTTATTTTATTTATATTTTTTATTTTCACCAACCATTTTTTCCTATAAATACCTACTTCCATTTCATAAAAACTTGTATCAAATCTTTGGAAAAACTCTCTCACAAACTTGGGAAAGTACTTGAGGTATTTTCTATATTTTTTATCGAATTGCTTTTATTTTTTTGTATATTCTTTAAAAATTCAAATTTAATATATATAAATTATTTTTACATGTTATAATTAGTATTATAAGTATTATGATGTATAAAAATAATTTTGATAATTTATGGAATATTATTTATAATTAAATACGAATTATGTAGTATTTAAAAATAAAAATAATATAAAATTCGTAATAAAATATTAAACAGTAATAAAAATAATTATAATTTTTTTTGAGATTATTATACTTTTATAAACAAGTGAAAATTATAAAAATTAAATAAATGGGATGATTAGTATTTAAAAAGAATTTACTTTTGCATTATTCTAAACCGAGAGAAATAATAAAGAAAATACAAAATAAATACAAACGTATATTAAATATTTTTATAAAATTTTTATATGATTAGTAGCATCACTAGATACTTTAAAAAAATATAAAAATTAATTTTAAATTATTTTTCCTATTTATTTAATTATAGGTCGATTACAATGGTTAAATAATTAGAAAACATTAAATAAATAATATTTTGATATAAAATTTGATTTAATAATTTTTATAACATTTTTACATAATATAGAACCTGTAAAAAATATAAAATTATTTATTTAAGTTGATTTAATAATTATTACCTAATTAAATTTGATTAATATAAACAGAGTATATATATAAAGAAAAGTGGGAAATAAATACAAAAACTTGATAAAATTATTTTTATAAAATATCCTACTGAATTATATAATTAACTAAGTTTATAAAAATTATAAAAATAATATTTAATGAATTAATATTCGAATTAACTAATATTAGTATGATTTTCGATTAACATAAGTATATTACATATACTAAATTAATATTATTATTATAACTTACGATTAATAACTAAGTATACTATATAATAAAGTATAATGCTTATAATGTAAGTTAATAACAATACATTATTAATAAACACTTATTTTATAACTATACTAATTTAATAATAATAACTTATAGTATATAATATAAGATAATCAAATTGTTAATATATTAATAAATATAATATAACATATATAATAACATATAAACCTAAAGTGAAGGTTAATCAAAGATAATGTACAATTCATGTGAACTTCATCGCTACTCACGGTCGTAAGTGAATGATGTCTAGGTTACCATTTATGGGTAAGCTTGTGGATCTCGAATGCCATGACTTAGATTCTGGCCAAGAGTCCTGGGCCCCCGGTTACATCTGGTCATTCCTGACTTATTTGATAGCAACGAAGTTTGAGTAAAGTTATACAACGTCTTGCTAAAGATTAACCCGAACTTTCTAAAATTGGAAAATTACTATAAGTGGAAACTTTCCATAAATAGTAACCTTCCGAAAATGGAAATTCTTTAGTGAACCATTACTATCAATATAGTACTATATACTATTGTCTGTTAGGCAATGTCTGATCATACGTTCTATCTCTAGGTTGAGATCTCAGTCACGTCCTTCCGTTCAATTCTTTCGTGGAATACTCTTTTGTGCTACTAAGGTGAACTTCATAGCCCCACTTTTTACTGTTTCATAAATGTTTTATAACTTTTGGGGTGAGACACATGCTTGCTCTATAACTGTTTTACGCTTAGACACAAGTACTAAACTGTTAACTATGCTGTCATGCTTTGATTCATACTAAATCCCTACCGTAATATCGTTAATTGCTACGTTTAAATGCAAACTTAATTATTGTGAGTAGGCCTATTGAGAGTAATGTATCTAACCATTCGACCGTTGGTCTTTGGTTACATAATAATGATTCCACGACACTGACAGTATAAGGTGTCATAGGGTAAACTTGTTTAGTAGCGATATTACAAAATACAGCAACACTTTTAGATTGATATTTATATATCAATCAACTTTAAACTAAATCTTATAGTCTAAAACTTTGGATATTATTTATAAACCTGTGAATTTCACTCAACCTTTTTGGTTGACACTTTAAGCATGTTTTGTCTCAGGTGATGATTGAGCTAGCTGTTTGCAACTTTGTGATGATAGATTTGATGCTTGCATGGAGTCCACATCGCATATTATATTTTAGTTCATAAACATTTATTTTACGTTTTAATAATAATGTAAACATGTATTACTGCTTCCGCTGTTTTATTAACAAAGGTTTTATTTAAAAAGTCTCATATAGAGTCGTTCTCGTTTATACAACTATGTTATGATATGATTGGTCACAATTACCCCTGGTCCATTTTGGGGGGTGTGACAGTTAAGTAGTACTAGTAGTGGTAAGTAGTGACAGTAGTGATAGTAGTGGTAGTAGTGACACTAGTGGTAATAGTAGTGGCACTAGTGTTATGTAGTGATAGCAGTGGTAGTAACACTAAGTAGTAACAATAATGATAATCATAGTAGTATCACATAACACAAGTATTATTATTGTAACAACCCGACATCGTTTTACCAAAAACACGCCTTAAAAAAAATTTGTCAGACAGCGTATCTGGACGGCGTCCCATAATCTGGACGGCGTCCAGAGATGAAGACCAGGACGGCGTCCCATGATTCTGGACGGCGTCCAAATGAACCAAAGTGGACTGATCAGTTTTTTTATTTACACGCGAGTGGAAAACCCGCTTCCCGACACTTTTAAACGTAACCAATTTCATAATATGTCATATTAAGTAAAACTAAGATATTTCCACCATAAAAACAAGTTTTACAACACCGGGCCCACAATGACCCGTTTTACAAATAATGTAGCGATTTCGACCCATTTATCTCTTTAGACAGATTTGGACTCCATAACCCAGCCCAATACCAAGAGAATAATCCCGGGGACTACCAAATCCCCAATCCGCGTCCAAACACCCAAAAGCTACCCCATCGAGCCCAAGTGCTCCTAAGCATCTAGCTTAACAAACTAGCTAGCTTCAATCCACAATACCTGTAAAAAGGTAAACAATGAGAGGGGTAAGCTAAAAGCTTAGTGAATGCAATAATTATACATATACATATATAACCCATCTATTTGCATCACATCCACCAAATACCTCATACGAACTTGTAACTCAAATAGCATGTCATCAAACCCGTAATACTAACAAGTCGTACATTATCACAAAACCGCATTAGCATACACTCAACTCAATATATATAACATGCTAAACAATCAACAATCTCAATATGGTTAACCATAAACGCTATGGTGCTACCGGCTCGTGGTTCACACCATACGCAATTGAGTCATACTCTTTTATAGTGCTACCGGCTCGTGGTTCACACCATACGCAATTGAGTCATACTCTTTTATAGTGCTACCGGCTCGTGGTTCACACTCGATGCTACCGGCTCATGGTTCACACTCGATGCTACCGGCTCGTGGTTCACATCTTAGTTTATAGTGCTACCGGCTCGTGGTTCACACTCGATGCTACCGGCTCGTGGTTCACATCTTAGTTTATAGTGCTACCGGCTCGTGGTTCACACTCGATGCTACCGGCTCGTGGTTCACATCTTATCGCACACATGTTATGGCACTACCGGCTCGATGGTTCATGCCATAACACCCACAAATAAACACGCCATATACACATACGTATAATTACTCCACTCACCTCGATTACATGAAGAGCCAATCCCGCTTGAGCTCCTAATCGTCCAAAAGTAAATCACCTAAGAGATTCACAACAAATAAGCTTTACACCTAAGCTTATACTCAAATCACCATAAGTGCAATTTCCGACCATTTACACATGCACTAACTTTGACTAAGTCAAAACTCACCCGAACTCCTCATAATCACAATCAACTTGTGATTATGTTCCAATAACACATTTTACAAAAGATTTGATCAACCATTCCCCCATTTGGACTCACGACTCGCCCAAATTGCCATAAAGTGCAATTTACACCTTTTTGCACTTTTAACGATATCCGAGGGTCCAAAATTAACAAGGCTTGCCCGTTTTCCCTAAATGCCCTAAGACATCACAATTAGCCTTTAAACACTCTCTAGCTCAAGTTTTGCACCAAAAACCCATTTCGACCCTTAACAAAGTCAATTTTCAACGTTTGCTAGTTTGACGCCAAAACACTTTTAATTCAAGTTTATACTCTTAACTTAACCCTTTTAGGTTTATAAACCTTACAAAATCGACAACCGATCCAAGATCACTAACGAACCCTAATTTTGACTTATTTCAAAAGTAGTCAACTAAATATACTCAAATGGTTTCCAACACTCCTATAATCACTAACACTAGTGATTATACACTATTTACGAGCTTTAAGCAAGGCTAAGTCGTTCACCAACCCAAAACCCGCAATCATCAACAATAAACCCGATTACTAGTTCAAATCTTCCATTAATGACTAATCGAGTTATCCCAAGAACATACAAGTTTAAACCCCAAATTGATTATCAAATCAAACAATAAAAACTCGGAGTTAGAACTTACCAACACTACCACAACGTAGCCGTAAACGAGGAGAACAACTTTAACTCTCGCGACCCGACCCGAAGCACACTTCTTCTTCTCCAAATCCCCAACTCTCTCTCTAGAACCTCCTCTCTCTCTCTCTAGGGTTTGGTTGGGAGTGTTTGAGAAGGTGAAATGGGGATAAGAATGAGAGTAGATCAGTTTTAATGACTCAAAACCGACCCCCAAGTGAAAAGACTCAAATACCCTCTTTTAAAACCTTTGAAATACAGCTGCTGGCCTGTCAGGCACTTAGGACGGCGTCCAAAAAGCTTGGACAGCGTCCTAACCTTCATTGTTGGACGGCATCCTAAAGTCTGGACGGAGTCCCAAAGTCTGAGTCTGAAATTGAACTTGTTTTGGTCGTAACTTTCAAACCGTAACTCCGTTTTTGACGAATCAAATATCGTTGGAAACGTAATGAGATTTACTATCCAATGGTAAGGTTTTAGAACATCAACTCCAACTTTATTTGGGATCAAAATATACACTTACATGCCTCGTATTTCGAATGACGCTCGAAATAACGTGTAACTGAAAAACGGGTGTTACAACTCTCCCCCACTTAAATTGGATCACGTCCTCGTGATCCGCACAAACACTAGAAGTTAAGCACTTCTCCCACGAACATTTCCGCTTCCAACGCGGAGTCACACAAGTAGTACTTGCATCCGCACTCTCGCTTCGTGCACTAATACATCATAATACAACAATATTGGGTAATCAACCCACGAGTCGAAACAACTGTAACCGTTGCTCCTACGCCGAGTATCCAAACTCATACCATACACTTCACAATCATCCTAAGAGTAGAACAATTTGCCGATAAACATCGTCGTCACGCCTCACGATCTTACGAAACACAACCAAGCCCGACATCCATAACATCTTCTACAAATCCAAAGATCTAACCACACGCTAATAATCACTAGCGTGCACTACCGCAATAAACGATATCTCATACACTCAACGTCCAGAATTTCCATTTGGGAAATACGAAAAAAAATACCACATTTTCCTCCAAGTTCTCACGGCTGCAACACGCAACAAGCGTCATCCATAACTATATCGCCCTATGCGATCTTCTAAATTCTCTACGCCGCGAACCAAGTCTTACATTAATCAAAATCGAGAAGGATTCATGCTTCCTTAAAATTTCGTACTCATTCGGTTCATAACCGTACTACTCGACCGATCATTCCTGAATATTCTTTAGGCCAAGAACCAAACTCCCTCCGGCTCTACACCGGATCATTCCTTCAACGAAAAAAATTTTAATAACCCCGCAATAACACCTAAGAAGCACCACTTTCCCGCCGATCGATCCACACACGACTATACGTCACTGGATTAATCCAGGACGACAATAATACACCACGAATTAGACAAAACATCAACACATCGTCATAGGGTTTCTCTTCTGAACCATACAATACGGCTTCCTAGTACTAGCATAGAAGCTATTCGTATACCAAAATCCCGTCAACGGCGAATCATCATCACAAAATTTCCACAATTCGCCACACGACTCACAAAAATATTCACCATGCCGGGTGAACTTTCCTACCTAGACCGTCCGTTAAGGATGGTCTCAACATTTTAATGCAACTAACAGTCGCATCACTAAGGAGCACACTCTCGCAAACAAACAACATCTGCTTGTCTCGATGTGAGACAGTCAAAATCGACACTCTCCGCCTCACATTCGTCCATAAAGTGGAATAATCCACTGACAATCTTCACGATTGCGTTTCCCGACAGGGAAAATACGATATTTGCCACGATATCGAACTCGTTCTCATTCAATTATACTGTCCGGGTTTCATGACAACCCAGATTTTTCACTACGGGAGCACTCGCAACGACACTTCATTCTCTCACTCCGGGATCTCAAACTTCACATTTGGTCTCATACCGCACGTTGGTACTACACGACCACCTTACATAGGAAGTCTTACACTTCCTTCGATCCCATCATCACAATCTTCATGCATAACATTCTCGAGTTGTAACTCACAATCGTAAAGCACGATCTCGAGTCGACATTAGCAACCCGTCACTCTTCCTCGTCAGGAACTCCGAATACCTATTGAGGCTTAGCACGGTACGCTCCGACATTTCACTATACATAACACCACTGGAGTTTTCCTCGGGCGGCAGTAAAAACTCCCCCACTTAGAATTTGGCTCCACATTCTCACCGCCAAGATGATAACATCCTGAGGAATTAGCATTCCACAAAACACATGACCATTCTTGTCACTGGTCATATACTCCAAATCACCACGAATTCAATTATGGCTCTCAGAGCCGACATACACATTCGCTTGAAGTGACGTACACGCGATAACATCGCATCCTCATACCATAAATACAATTAATAGTCCTTCATCGTTCGCAAAGCGAACTCCATCAAAGTGTCACATACGCCTCTACGACTAGGCATATGCCACTCCACTTAACCAGTCGTGCATCTCAGTCGAGATCACCCGTCCTTCCACTCAACGAACCTTTATCCATAATTGCTCACTCTCATGGAGAAGAGTGACCAATTTCGATACCATAATTGCGTCCACCACAATATCAACACTTCATCATACCCTTCGGACTAACCGACCATCATGTCCGTCACCGGCTCACCGGTCATCTCTACCCGTCTATCACTTAAGAGCAACAAGATTCGCTCACCCGTCACTTCATAAGAAGTATTCGTCACAATGCTCTTAAACTTCGACTTTCGCAACCGTCGAATTACCATCACCCGTCGATCACTATTATAATCTCCGATGCTTCCAAGGGTATCTCACGGGCACCCTAAGCACAAAGTGATCACACCACTACCGGAGTTGAACATTACACTAGCAGGTATAAAAAGCACCTGACGCAGTGTCATGCAGACTCCCACCACAATCAATCGAATTTTAGAAAATTGATCTTTGGGTTCCATACACCCGATGTCACCCATCTCTCTATAATAATGACCCGAAGTCATACCTACTCGACATCCTTACGATTTATTGTCTTATCGAATGTTTCAAGCGATCACACGCTACCCGCAATTTCCCCAAGGCCAAAACGATATAGCCTAACGAAACCCTTCATCTAACACTAAGGAGATGCTTGAGAACACCAAGTCTTACACCCTTCTACATCTCGATAAAACCGCTACTACAAGGGATATTCCATTAGGAATGTTACCTTATAAGCCACAACACACTAACACAGTCATCGTTATACGGGTCTCACTCCCATGAGTTTAACGACCCGAAGATTCCTAGATTCGCCAATTTCCAAGGCTACTCACAACTAGAATCCTAACATGATTCTCTAACCACACACACTCTCCCGAGTGTAACCCAACTACAATCATTAGACTCATCGCATTCCTTTACGGAATTCAAGTCCTCGACGCACACACGCACGCACATAACTCTGTCATCCAAGTTATGATATATAACTACAACCAATGACAATCTTAATAGTGCGCCCACTATATAGGGTGACTAAGTACGCACCAAAACTCGTGAGTTTGCTCACTCACTTAACTAAACGAATCCACCATAACACTTCTCGACTCGCAACGAACCCGATATGACTACAAGCACATCACCCGAGACAACTATCACCTAGGAACTAATAAAGATTCCTTATTTATCCCGAATCTACCCCAACCATGCCACGTTTCCTCTGTTCGGTACTCGTCATGTCATGCTTGGTGTCAAGATACACTTTCGTAATAATGGTGATCGGTCACTATTACAAATGCGTACCTTACCATTTTCACATGGTCACGCAAAGTACTTTATCCGGACTGACGCAACATTCACACAAAGTGACACGCGATATTTCCTAGTACCCGAATGACCAAAGTCCTTACCGCGAACTTGATCACTCAAACCGCCAAGTATTCGAATCTCTCCAATAGATTCGTCCCTAGGACACCGCACGAAATAGATACTTGTATATATATACCTATATACAATATAATAATAAATGTACACAAGTACACCGCAACAACAAGTCAACCTACAACCTAGGTGACAATCACTAAAACAACGTCCAAGTTCGCCAACTTACATTAGGCACTAGCAATCTAAGGCACTAATTTACTCACGAAATAAGGCCCCACATAATCCCACATTGGACAAGCACTAGTCCTAGTTAGTCACCTACTCTAAGGTACTAACAAATCTCAATCCGACCCGTAATCCTACAAGTCCCGCAAATAACGCACAACGGCCAATAAGTCTAAGACTAGGCACCTATCCCAAGGTAACCTAATTCCCTTAGACTATGCTCTGATACCACTTGTAACAACCCGACATCGTTTTACCAAAAACACGCCTTAAAAAAAATTTGTCAGACAGCGTATCTGGACGGCGTCCCATAATCTGGACGGCGTCCAGAGATGAAGACCAGGATGGCGTCCCATGATTCTGGACGGCGTCCAAATGAACTAAAGTGGACTGATCAGTTTTTTTATTTACACGCGAGTGGAAAACCCGCTTCCCGACACTTTTAAACGTAACCAATTTCATAATATGTCATATTAAGTAAAACTAAGATATTTCCACCATAAAAACAAGTTTTACAACACCGGGCCCATAATGACCCGTTTTACAAATAATGTAGCGATTTCGACCCATTTATATCTTTAGACGGATTTGGACTCCATAACCCAGCCCAATACCAAGAGCATAATCCCGGGGACTACCAAATCCCCAATCCGCGTCCAAACACCCAAAAGCTACCCCATCGAGCCCAAGTGCTCCTAAGCATCTAGCTTAACAAACTAGCTAGCTTCAATCCACAATACCTGTAAAAAGGTAAACAACGAGAGGGGTAAGCTAAAAGCTTAGTGAATGCAATAATTATACATATACATATATAACCCATCTATTTGCATCACATCCACCAAATACCTCATACGAACTTGTAACTCAAATAGCATGTCATCAAACCCGTAATACTAACAAGTCGTACATTATCACAAAACCGCATTAGCATACACTCAACTCAATATATATAACATGCTAAACAATCAACAATCTCAATATGGTTAACCATAAACGCTATGGTGCTACCGGCTCGTGGTTCACACCATACGCAATTGAGTCATACTCTTTTATAGTGCTACCGGCTCGTGGTTCACACTCGATGCTACCGGATCATGGTTCACATCTTAGTTTATAGTGCTACCGGCTCGTGGTTCACACTCGATGCTACCGGCTCGTGGTTCACATCTTAGTTTATAGTGCTACCGGCTCGTGGTTCACACTCGATGCTACCGGCTCGTGGTTCACATCTTAGTTTATAGTGCTACCGGCTCGTGGTTCACACTCGATGCTACCAGCTCGTGGTTTACATCTTATCGCACACATGTTATGGCACTACCGGCTCGATGGTTCATGCCATAACACCCACAAATAAACACGCCATATACACATACGTATAATTACTCCACTCACCTCGATTACATGAAGAGCCAATCCCGCTTGAGCACCTAATCGTCCAAAAGTAAATCACCTAAGAGATTCACAACAAATAAGCTTTACACCTAAGCTTCTACTCAAATCACCATAAGTGCAATTTCTGACCATTTACACATGCACTAACTTTGACTAAGTCAAAACTCACCCGAACTTCTCATAATCACAATCAACTTGTGATTATGTTCCAATAACACATTTTACAAAAGATTTGATCAACCATTCCCCCATTTGGACTCACGACTCGCCCAAATTGCCATAAAGTGCAATTTACACCTTTTTGCACTTTTAACGATATCCGAGGGTCCAAAATTAACAAGGCTTGCCCGTTTTCCCTAAATGCCCTAAGACATCACAATTAGCCTTTAAACACTCTCTAGCTCGAGTTTTGCACCAAAAACCCATTTCGACCCTTAACAAAGTCAATTTTCAACGTTTGCTACTTTGGCGCCAAAACACTTTTAATTCAAGTTTATACTCTTAACTTAACCCTTTTAGGTTTATAAACCTTACAAAATCGACAACCGATCCAAGATCACTAACGAACCCTAATTTTGACTTATTTCAAAAGTAGTCAACTAAATATACTCAAATAGTTTCCAACATTCCTATAATCACTAACACTAGTGATTATACACTATTTACGAGCTCTAAGCAAGGCTAAGTCATTCACCAACCCAAAACCCGCAATCATCAACAATAAACCAGATTACTAGTTCAAATCTTCCATTAATGACTAATCGGGTTATCCCAAGAACATACAAGTTTAAACCCCAAATTGATTATCAAATCAAACAATAAAAACTCGGAGTTAGAACTTACCAACACTACCACAACGTAGCCGTGAACGAGGAGAACAACTTTAACTCTCGCGACCCGACCCGAAGCACACTTCTTCTTCTCCAAATCCCCAACTCTCTCTCTAGAACCTCCTCTCTCTCTCTAGGGTTTGGTTGGGAGTGTTTGAGAAGGTAAAATGGGGATAAGAATGAGAGTAGATCAGTTTTAATGACTCAAAACCGACCCCCAAGTGAAAAGACTCAAATACCCTCTTTTAAAACCTTTGAAATACAGCTGCTGGCCTGTCAGGCACTTAGGACGGCATCCAAAAAGCTTGGACGGCATCCTAACCTTCATTGTTGGACGGCGTCCTAAAGTCTGGACGGAGTCCCAAAGTCTGAGTCTGAAATTGAACTTGTTTTGGTCGTAACTTTCAAACCGTAACTCCGTTTTTGACGAATCAAATATCGTTGGAAATGTAATGAGATTTACTATCTAATGGTAAGGTTTTAGAATATCAACTCCAAATTTATTTGGGATCCAAATATACACTTACATGCCTCGTATTTCGAATGACGCTCGAAATAACGTGTAACTGAAAAACGGGTGTTACAACTATCATACAATGTTGCTAAATAAAGAATATTAACGCATGCAATAATAGATAAATAATTATTCATAATGTAATCCACCATTATTAAAACAAAATCCCCAAAAAGCAATAAACCAAACAATAATCATCATGTACTAGTAGCCCGGTTTAAAACACCCGGTAAGTTATATGTAATCAAATAACGGAAATAATGGTGGATGAGAAGAAAAAGAAAGCTCGAGTTTGAATGACCCTTCACTTCCTCTTCTGTCTGGTATGAGAGGCAGGTCCATCATCCCTAGGCCTATTTCGATCCGCCTCCAGTGCAGCAATCCTGGAAATCAGGGCTGCTATCAGTCTCCCCTGGTCAAAGAACCTCGCTTCAGTCTCGTACATATAATTGTGTATGGACGTAATCGAGTCCAACCTGTCGAGATCATCAGGATGTGGGTATGTCCTCGCAAGTCACTTAGAGCATTAACACGATCAAACTAGTTTCGGTCTCGGTTGGTGTGAATCAGGTCCATGTCATAGAGATTAACGGGATGATTGGGTATCTGGTGAGGAGCAGGAGCAGGTGCTGTGAAGCGTCCCGTTCATATCGATTATAAACGTTACGTACTTATTGGTGTCATTGCGAGGTATTGACCTCTATATGAGACATTTTTCAAAATCTGCATGCGTTTTTATGATACAAACCATAACCTTTATTATAACCAAAGGCTTAAACAACATAATAATGATTATCGTTTAGCGATAATCTTAGTCTTACAAACTTTAAATTTGATAATAACAATAAGATTTCCAACATATTTCACATTACAAATCTTTCAGTATGCAGTTTTATTTTTGACACAAATATGCATACTCCAAATCTTGCTTAAATTCGGCATAATGCAGCGGAAGCTTTTATTTATCACCTGAGAATAAACATGCTTAAAACGTCAACATAAAGTTGGTGAGATATAGGTTTAAAGCTAGCAGCGTTATAAATATTGACCACAAGATTTCATATACATAAACGTTTTAATAAAAATATTCTAAGTGGTTGAGCACTTGATAACCATACTTAACATTTAATCAACGTCGCATATTCCCTTTATTATGAAATCTCACTACACTGTACCAAGTGTAGTTACCAAAACGAAGTACTGTGCAACCGTTGAATACTGGTCGTCCAGTCCGGTTGGGGTTGTCAGGCCCGATAGATCTATCAACAGGATTCGCGTTTACAATACCACATGTAAATAGTAGTTACCAAGCTACAGGGAAGTATGCCAGTGGTACAACTCAACGTAGAATATATTTTTTTATCACTTGTGTCCATAACGTAAATCATAAAATGCATGTATTCTCATCCCAAAATATTTAGAGTTTAAAAGTGGGACTATATACTCACTTTTGCCTTGAAGATATATAACGCGACCTGGTCTCCGATAGATATCACGAACCTAACCATATATAATATATCAACATATTTTCTTTTCAAATAATCGTTACATGTATACTTATAATACTTATAATATATAATAGTCCGTAGTTAGCAGTCCGATGTTAGTAGTCCACAATTAGTTGTTCAATAAAATAAATAAAGATCCCATCGTATTCATATTGATCGGAATTAATCTCGACCCATGGTACCGTGTTGTCAAATGACGTGTTGCGTACAATCATGAGGTCTTATAATTAATCCTCTCGTGTTGTTTACGGGTGGTCCTGAAATATATAAAAATTAAATCATAAGTAAATATATATAAAATATCATATTAATTAGCAAAGATATGATTAGTTTAGTTTTACTCCAATTAATTTCGTAGCTAAACTAGCTTCGGATACCCAATTTTGTTTTAGCCGTAGTTTCTTCAATACAACTCCGTTTTTGTTGGTTCAGCTTGCCCCTTCCTTGGATCAAGCCATTATTTATGAATATGAACAGTAAATACCTTAGTTTGTATTCGAAATCACAGGTTATAGGTCAAAATTTGGTGAATCTTATGAAAGTGATCATTTCCGTCGTAAAAACAACATCTAGATGATCATTTTTACAAAAATACTTACACTTTGAGTTACACCATGAGATTTTTATATATTAAGATATTCATAAGAAATATCATTTTTCCAGAATATGAACTTCCAATTCAAAGTTTAATATGGTTTTTAATTATCCAACCCAAAACAGCCCTCGGTTGCACTCCGACGACGTAAATTCAGTTTTAAGGTGTTCTTTGTAAAATCAAGTTGTATCTTGTTAAGTTAGCATATCATTATGATATATTACAGGCCTTGAAGTGTTTTAAAAGTCAAGTTAGAAGGATCTATTTAGTTTGCGAACAAGTTTGAAATCATTCAAACTATGTTCTTGTTGTTATAATTTGTAACTCAAAATAAGATAGCTATATGAATATGAATCGAATAAGATTATGAATAAGGTTACTACCTCAAGTTACTTGGATAAAGCTACTGGAAAGGAAGTATAAATCTTGATCCTAAAGAGTGGTGAAGTTGGATTGAAAGATTGGAAGTAATATTGCAACTTCTTGATTCTAGGTTGTTTTTATGATGATTAAAGCTTGTAATTGAAGCTAAATGATGGGGAAAATGCTTGGAGATGATCAAGTATGAAGTTATGAGTGTTTTGAGAGAGAAATGGGAGTATAAGTATGAGAAAATGGAATGAAGAAATAGTGTTCATGCATAAAAACGTTTTTAGTTTATAAAGAAAGAAAAGATTCCTAATTTTGTTTTCTTGCTAAATAATTCATGCTACTTGACAAATGGTTGGTTCCACATATTCCTTAATCATTTAAGGCTGCTAAGGATGATAATTTATGTGTATATACCAATAGTATATACATCTAGAAGTTGCGTACAATACAGTTACATATACCCTAGGTATACGTGTAGAAATCTTGAGGAAACGGAATGAGAATTCAAATATAGCTATCTTTTGTAAATATACTTATATTGTTTTATGTATATAAGCCCTTTAAAAGTGATTAAATACATATTTATACGATACTTGTATAAGCATTATAAGTTATAGGTATATATGTCAAAGAACGTTACATATAGTTATCGTTTTGAAAACTTAAGTTAGTAGTCTCAAAGTATACTTATAACTCATTGTTATTAGTACACAATGATATGTTAAACCATCCTTAGATCATGTTAAATATGTATAAATACGTATATGTACACAATCGTATAATTATCGTATGTTATATAGTTCGTGATATCATCAGTCAAATTGGACGGTCAAATGTTGTGTAAAACTCTTTTCAAAAACACAAGACTCAACAATTTGGATTACTTATCATGTTGGTAATGTTTAATTTAAGTAAATATTAATCTCATATGTATAAAACGATCGAAAAAAATTCGGGTCGTTACAGTACCTACCCGTTAAATAAATTTCGTCCCGAAATTTTAAAGTTGTACCTATTTTGCGTTCTCGGGAAACAAATGTGGGTACTTTTGTTTCATCTGATCCTCTCATTCCCAAGTAAACTCGGGACCCCTTCGAGCATTCCAACAAACCTTAACTATTGTTATGTTGCTCTGCTTGAGTTGTTTAACTTCACGGTCCATGATTTCGACTGGTTCTTCTATGAATTGTAGTTTCTCGTTGACTTGGATTTCTTCAAGGGGAATGGTGAGGTCTTCCTTTGCAAGACACTTCTTAAGGTTTGAAACGTGAAACGTATTATGTACTCCGACGAGTTGTTGTGGTAATTCAAGTCGATAAGCTACCGGTCCAATGCGTTCGATGATCTTGAACGGGCCTACATACCTTGGGTACAGTTTACCCCTTTTGCCGAAACGTATTACACCTTTCCAAGGTGACACCTTTAGCATAACCATGTCACCGATCTGAAACTCTAATGGTTTCCTTCGGATATCGGCGTAACTCTTTTGGCGACTACGGGCTGTTTTCAATCTCTCCTTGATTTGTACTATCTTCTCAGTAGTTTCGTGTATGATCTCGGGACCAGTTAAACGTCGATCTCCTACTTCATTCCAACAGATAGGGGATCTACACTTCCTCCATACAGTGCTTCGAATGGTGCAGCTTTAATGCTCGCATGATAACTATTATTATACGAGAATTCTGCTAATGGTAGATATTTATCCCATCCGTTTCCAAAATCGACCACACATGCCCTGAGCATGTCTTCAAGAGTCTGAATTGTTCTTTCGCTCTGCCCGTCAGTTTGCGGATGATATACGGTGCTCATATCCAAACGAGTTCCCAGGGCCTCCTGTAGTGATTGCCAGAACTTTGATGTAAATCTACTATCACGATCGGATATAATGGAAATAGGTATTCCATGCCTTGAAACAATTTCCTTTATGTATAATCGTAATAGTTTCTCCATTCTATCCTTTTCCTTAATAGGCAAGAAATGTGCAGATTTGGTGAGACGATCAACTATTACCCAAATGGTGTCATAACCCCATGCAGTCTTGGGTAACTTTGTGATAAAATCCATGGTAATACCATCCCACTTCCATTCTGGGATTTCTGGTTGTTGAAGTAACCTTGACGGCTTCTGGTGTTCTGCTTTGACTTTGGAACAAGTTAAACATTCCCCGACATATGTTGCAACGTCTGTCTTTAAATTAGGCCACCAATAATGCATCTTAAGATCTTGATACATCTTTCCAGCTCCAGGATGTATCGAGTATCTTGTCTTATGTGCCTCGTTCAATATCAACTTCCTTAATCCACCCAACTTTGGTACCCATATACGTTTTGCAAAATATCGAATTCCATCTCCCCGTATAATGAGTTGCTTCTCATACTTCTTCATTGTTTCATTTCCTATGTTTTCCTTAGTAAGAGCTTCTCGTTGAGCCTCTTTGATTTGTGAGTTGAGATTCATGCGAATTTTTATGTTCATCGCTCGTACTCGAATTGGCTCTCATTCATTTCTGCTTAGAGCGTCAGCCACTACATTCGCTTTCCCGAGATGATAGCGAATCTCACAATCATAGTCATTTATTAGCTCGACCCACCTACATTGCCTCATGTTCAGCTGTTTTTGATCGAAAATATGTTGAAGGCTTTTATGATCGGTAAACACAGTGCATTTAACCCCATATAAGTAGTGTCTCCATATCTTCAATGCAAACATTACTGCTCCCAGTTCTAGATCATGCGTCGTATAATTTCTCTCTTGAATCTTCAATTGTCGGGATGCGTACGCAATAACTTTCTTTCGTTGCATAAGGACGCAACCAAAACCTTGTCGCGAAGCGTCACAATATATCTCAAAATCATCGTTCCCTTCAGGTAACGATAAAATAGGTGCCGTAGTCAACTTCTTCTTTAGTAATTGAAATGCACTCTCCTGCTCAGAAGTCCATTCGTACTTCTTCCCTTTTTGCGTTAACGCTGTTAATGGTTTAGCTATTCGGGAAAAATCTTGAATAAACCTTCTATAATAACCGGCTAAGCCCAAAAATTAACGTATTTGTGTTGGTGTCTTAGGAGTCTCCCATTTTTTAATGGCCTCAATTTTAGCTGGATCAACCTGAATTCCTTTGCTACTAACAACGTGGCCAAGAAATTGCACTTCTTTCAACCAAAATGCACACTTAGAAAATTTGGCGTATAACTGTTCTTTTCTTAACAATTCTAATACCAACCTTAAATGATGCTCATGCTCTTGCTCATTTTTGGAATAGATAAGAATATCGTCAATGAAAACGATAACAAACTTATCTAGACACGGACTACAAACTCGATTCATAAGGTCCATGAATACATCTGGCGCATTCGTCAATCCAAACGGCATGACTAAAAATTCGTAATGACCGTAGCGTGTCCGGAAAGCAGTTTTCGGAATATCTTCTTCTTTGAAGCGTAGTTGATGATAGCCCGATCTTAGGTCGATTTTCGAATAAACACATGATCCTTACAGTTGATCAAATAAGTCGTCAATTCTCGGTAGTGGATACCGATTCTTGATATTTAACTTATTTAATTCACGGTAATCTATACACATTCGGAAGGATCCATCTTTCTTCTTGACAAATAAAATCGGAGCTCCCCACGGTGAAGTGCTCGGTCAAATGAAACCACGGTCCAGTAATTCTTGTAACTGGCTTTGTAACTCTTTCATCTCAGATGGTGCAAGTCTGTATGGAGCATGAGCCACTGGTGCAGCTTCTGGTACTAGATCTATTTGAAATTCTACAGATCTAAATGGAGGTAATCCCGGCAACTCTTTCGGAAAGACTTCAGGAAAATCTCTTGCCACAGGCACGTCGTTGATGCACTTCTCTTTTTCTTTCGTTTCGACTTTATTAACATGTGCTAGGATAGCAGAGCACCCTTTCTTCAAGCACTTTTGGGCTTTCAAACAGCTAATGAGTTTTAGCTTTGAGTTACCCTTCTCTCCATAAATCATTACTGGCATTTTATCCTTACGAGGAATGCGAATGGCCTTCTTGGCACACACAACTTCAGCTCCTATTTTGGACATCCAGTCCATACCGACTATTACATCAAAACTTCCTAATTCTACGGGTATCAAATCAATTTTAAACGTTTCTCCGGCTAGATTTATTTTACAATCACGGCAGATTTTATCGGCTTTAATTAGTTTACCATTAGCTAACTCAATCATGTACTTAGCATCTAGAGGTAATGATGAACAATTCAATTTAGCGTAAAAGTCTCTACACATATAACTTCTATCGGCACCAGTATCAAATATAATAGATGCTGATAAGTTATTAATGGTAAACATACCTGTAACCAGCTCCGGGTCTTCACACGCCTCTCTAGCATTAATAATAAATGCTCTTCCACGTGCAGATCCATTATTCTTCTCTGAATTCGGGCACTGGCTCTTATAATGACCCTGTTTCCCACACCCATAACAATTAACAGTGGCCAAGGCAGTTCTATTTGCATTGGTGGCAGGAGTCTTGGTGCCATTTATATTTGTAACGGGAATCTTACAATCTTCAGCAAGATGACCCCTTCAATTACAATTATCGCACACCACATTACAATAACCAGAGTGATGTTTGTGGCATCTGTTACATAAAGGATTTCGTCCTTTGTAACCTGAGCTTGAACCACTACCCGCACCTTGCGTGGTTTCTTGTTTCTTGTTTCTTGTTGGATTGTTGATGATTATCATCCCACTTTCTTTTGTTTTCTGATGTCTTGACATCGGTGTTCTTATCCAGAATAATCTGGTCCATTATCTCGTTTGCCATGGTGATGGCTTCATGAATAGTCTTGGGTTTCGATGCTGTAACATTTGCCTTGACATTTTTAGGCAAACCATCTTTGTACAGTTCTATCTTCCATTCTTCGGTTGGTACCAATTCGGGACATAGCAAAGCTAATTCCATGAATCGCTCATTATAGTTGGTGAGTTCAGTACCAACAACTTTCAGGCTTCGTAATTCAGCTTCCAACTTCCTAACCTCATTCCTTGGACAATACTCGTTGATTAGCATTGTTTTGAATTCTTCCCATAGAGTATCATAAGCTTCATCTCCTCCTACGGCCTTCACATAGTTTTTCCACCACGTGAGTGCACTATCTTGTAAGGTGCACGATGCATACTTGGTCATGTCCTTCTCAATACAACCACTGATTTTAAACACAGACTCAATCTTTTCGATCCACCGGGTTAAACCAACCGGTCCTTCTGTTCCACTGAATGATGAGGGCTTGCAACCTTGAAAAGTTTTGTAGGTGCATCCCACACGAGGATTTGGGTTAACTGCAGCACCTCTTGCAGCCTCGACCCATAACATTCTGTCGTTCACTCGCTGATTGATGAGTTCCTCGATTTCTTGTTCCGTCATTCGGTTCAATCGCGCCATATTCTTCAATAAGAATGAGAAAAAATAATAATTATTCACATGGAATATTATAGATGTAGTGTGTATTTACAGTACATCGTAGCTTATTAATAATATGAACCAGTTATTATTATAAAAGCCTTTTCTTCTTATTAGCGTTTTATAACTATATCTAGGGTAGTACCTACCCGTTAAAGTTCATACTTAATAGCTTAGTACAGAAATTAATTACTACCATCCAAATAATACTCCACCATGGAAAATTATTGCATTTCACACTTCACTAATTTTTACATACGCTTATCTTACATCAAATATTAAGCAAACCGCACTAGTAATATTATACAACATGTTATATGATCCCATGGTTTAAAACAACAGCGCATCATTTAACCCAAAATGTTTGTGTTCAAAAAAATTGCTTAACGCTTATCCTGACTGTCTCCCTGCGTTTTGGCTGAGGGGCCGAAGAACTGGATGTCTGGATAGAACTAATAGGAATAGTGGGAATAGGGGTGGTAGTGTCTGGTGGAGTTGGTGCCACAACATCCTCACTAAACTCGGGATTTGGATTTTCCAATTCAGTAGCCTTTCGTTTCTTTCCTCGTTCGAACTTATCTTTCATAATTTCCTGTATTTCTTCCTCCTCATGATCACTTTCCGGTTCCTCTTCAATTGATTCATCCGGAAATTGTGAGTCTTCCCCAAAGGTGTCGTTTTCATCATCGGATAGGTTAATGACTGGAACACTATCTGAGGATTCTGGTTCGGAGTCGCTGAACGTGATAACAAATTTTGAACCAGACCTCTATCACACAACAACTAGTACATTAGTACCACATAATATTTACATATTAATTATTAACCAACAAGGATAAGTAATAGTTTTCGAAATCAAACACGGTCAAAGTCCAGACTCACTAATGCATCCTAAGAAACTCGATAAGACACACTAATGCAAATTTTCTGGTTCTCTAAGACCAACGCTCTGATACCACCTGAAGCGTCCCGTTCATATCGATTATAAACGTTACGTACTTATTGGTGTCATTGTGAGGTATTGACCTCTATATGTGACATTTTTCAAAATCTGCATACGTTTTTATGATACAAACCATAACCTTTATTATAACCAAAGGCTTAAACAACATAATAATGATTATCGTTTAGCGATAATCTTAGCCTTACAAACTTTACATTTGATAATAACAATACGATTTCCAACATATTTCACATTACAAATCTTTTGGTATGCAGTTTTATTTTTGACACAAATATGCATACTCCAAATCTTGCTTAAATTCGGCATAATGTAGCGGAAGCTTTTATTTATCACCTGAGAATAAACATGCTAAAACGTCAACATAAAGTTGGTGAGATATAGGTTTAAAGCTAGCAGCGTTATAAATATAGACCACAAGATTTCATATACATAAACGTTTTAATAAAAATATTCTAAGTGGTTGAGCACTTGATAACCATACTTAACATTTAATCAACGTCGCATATTCCCTTTATTATGAAATCTCACTGCACTGTACCAAGTGTAGTTACCGAAACGAAGTACTGTGCAACCGTTGAATACTGGTCGTCCAGTTCGGTTGGGGTTGTCAGGCCCGATAGATCTATCAACAGGATTCGCGTTTACAATACCACATGTAAATAGTAGTTACCAAGCTACAGGGAAGTATGCCAGTGGTACAACTCAACGTAGAATATATTTTTTTATCACTTGTGTCCATAACGTAAATCATAAAATGCATGTATTCTCATCCCGAAATATTTAGAGTTTAAAAGTGGGACTATATACTCACTTTTGCCTTGAAGATATATAACACGACCTGGTCTCCGATAGATATCACGAACCTAACCATATATAATATATCAACATATTTTCTTTTCAAATAATCGTTACATGTATACTTATAATACTTTTAATATCTAATAGTCCGTAGTTAGCAGTCCGATGTTAGTAGTCCACAATTAGTTGTTCAATAAAATAAATAAAGACCCCATCGTATTCGTATTGATCAGAATTAATCTCGACCCATGGTACCGTGTTGTCAAATGACATGTTGCGTACATAAAGTACCGTGTTGTCAAATGACGTGTTGCGTACAATCATGAGGTCTTATAATTAATCCTCTCGTGTTGTTTACGGGTGGTCCTGAAATATATAAAATCAAATCATAAGTAAATATATATAAAATATCATATTAATTAGCAAAGATATGATTAGTTTAGTTTTACTCCAATTAATTTCGTAGCTAAACTAGCTTCGGATACCCAATTTTGTTTTAGCCGTAGTTTCTTCAATACAACTCCGTTTTTGTTGGTTCAACTTGCCACTTCCTTGGATCGAGCCATTATTTATGAATATGAACAGTAAATACCTTAGTTTGTATTCGAAATCACAGGTTATAGGTCAAACTTTGGTGAATCTTATGAAAGTGATCATTTCCGTCGTAAAAACAACATCTAGATGATCATTTTTACAAAAATACTTACACTTTGAGTTACACCATGAGATTTTTATATATTAACATATTCATAAGAAATATCATTTTTCCGGAATATATACTTCCAATTCAAAGTTTAAGATGGTTTTTAATTATCCAACCCAAAACAGCCCCCGGTTGCACTCCGACGACGTAAATTCAGTTTTAAGGTGTTCTTTGTAACATCAAGTTGTATCTTGTTAAGTTAGCATATCATTATGATATATTACAGGTCTTGAAGTGTTTTAAAAGTCAAGTTAGAAGGATCTATTTAGTTTGCGAACAAGTTTGAAATCATTCAAACTATGTTCTTGTTGTTATAATTTGTAACTCAAAATACGATAACTATATGAATATGAATCGAATAAGATTATGAATAAGGTTACTACCTCAAGTTACTTGGATAAATCTACTAGAAAGGAAGTATAACTCTTGATCCTAAAGAGTGGTGAAGTTGGATTGAAAGATTGGAAGTAATATTGCAACTTCTTGATTCTAGGTTGTTTTTATGCTGATTAAAGCTTGTAATTGAAGCTAAATGATGGGGAAAATGCTTGTAGATGATCAAGTATGAAGTTAGGAGTGTTTTGAGAGAGAAATGGGAGTGTAAGTATGAGAAAATGGAATGAAAAAATGGTGTTCATGCATAAAAACGTTTTTAGTTTATAAAGAAAGAAAAGATTCCTAATTTTGTTTTCTTGCTAAATAATTCATGCTACTTGACAAATGGTTGGTTCCACATGTTCTTTAATCATTTAAGGCTGCTAAGGATGATAATTTATGTGTATATACCAATAGTATATACATCTAGAAGTTGCGTACAATACGGTTACATATACCCTAGGTATACGTGTAGAAATCTTGAGGAAACGGAACGAGAATTCAAATATAGCTATCTTTTGTAAATATACTTATATTGTTTTATGTATATAAGCCCTTTAAAAGTGATTAAATACATATTTATACGATACTTGTATAAGCATTATAAGTTATAGGTATATATGTCAAAGAACGTTACATATAGTTATCGTTTTAAAAACTTAAGTTAGTAGTCTCAAAGTATACTTATAACTCATTGTTATTAGTACACAATGATATGTTAAACCATCCTTAGATCATGTTAAATATGTATAAATATGTACATGTACACAATCGTATAATTATCGTATGTTATATAGTTCGTGATATCATCGGTCAAATTGGACGGTCAAACGTTGTGTAAAACTCTTTTCAAAAACACAAGACTCAACAATTTGGATTGCTTATCATGTTGGTAATGTTTAATTTATGTAAATATTAATCTCATATGTATAAAACGATCGAAAAAAAATTCGGGTCGTTACATGCTGGAGCAGGGGCAGGTGCATTGGCATCAGCTACACTTGAGTTGCTACTATTTTCGGAATCCTGCGACATCTAACTCACAAGACAAGAACATATAGAAAGCAGATTAGTCAAACACATAATGTTAGTCATAAATTATTCATGTAATGACTAAGTCCCGGTCGTAGTCTAGACTCACCAAAGTGTCATAATGACCAATTCAGACACACTAATGCAAGTCCTAGTTTCCCTACGAATTGTTAGCTCTGATACCATTTATAACACCCCGCTAAATTTCCATCTGACGGCGTGTTAATCTAGGTCCTACAGTTAACAGTTACGCCATCTATATGAGACGTTTAAAGCAATCGCATTTAATTTTTTAAAAGTTGACTTTCAAAAACATAAGTTAATAAATCCCAAAATAGAAACACTGTTGTGATCGTAACCACAAGCCAACAGTATTTAAACAGTTGTAAACGTTTTAAATACGAAAGTAAATAATGTCTTTAGATAAGTATGCTGACTCCACGGCCAGACCAAGCATCAAACACATCGGAAGTCTACATCTTAAGGACCTGAGAATAAAACACGCAAAACAGGTCAACAAATAATGTTGGTGAATCTACAGGTTTAAAATAATGTAACAGTATCTGAAAAACAGTTATCAAAAAATAGTTCAGTTGATTGACCACGAGATTTTACAAGTACAACTCCAAGTTGCGAAACGTTTACATAATCTATGAGCACCTGAATACTAGCAATGACCAGAGTATAGAATCCACTATACTCCCCTTTACCCCATAAAAATGTTATACACTTGTACGAGTGTATCTAATGTTCAAAGTAAATGTACCACAGTTATAATGTAGGGTGAGGTTGTCAACCTAACGGATCCGTCCATCTAAATTGTGCTTACCCGATGGTAATAAAAGTATTCAAGCTAGGGGCTTTGTGTACAAACTCAAAATGTATATATAGTACTCGTGTCAACATAAAAGCATTTGAAAGTGTAAGTACAACAGCGTGTATTCTCATCCCTGAAAACATGTAAAAAGCGGGACTGTAGACTCACCTTAGAATAGTTCGGTTGAAAGACAAATGACTTGTACGGATTAAAGCCGAGTAATGCAACCTAAGTATACGTATTTAGGTTGGTCAACATATATGCCTTAAACAAGTGTGGTTTCATAGAGTAAGTTGTCTTCTTGCTCAACTCGACGCTTTTCAAAGTAAAAGTTAACACATAGTCAACTAGTTCATGCAAGTCACCAAAGTTAAACCAAAAGTCAAACTTGGTCAAAGTAGTTAACTAAAGTCAACATCAGTAGGTTCATGTCAAAAGTTGGTCAACATGTCAAACCTAAGTCAAACAACACAGTTTAGATCATAAATGGTCAATTACACGATTACAGTTTCTCGTCATGCAAAACGTTTATGTACATGTAGCAAACTTCGCATAATAACTCATAGTACAAAATTCATTATAACATGGAAAACTCCAGATCATAATTAGACTCAAAATAAATTCCAAAAAGTCCAGCCAGGGTCTCATACGAGGTATACAAGTCGGGAATCAGAAGGGATACATTTATGGTTTGCCAAATCAGTTTCTGACCGCGCACTGATTTCGTATCGGCTATAAATGGAGCTAGGGACATGCAATTAATGAAAGGTCAATGACCATGGTTCAAGGATAAGTCAAACTATCATATATATGAAAATGAGCAACTTTGGTTTAGCCAATTAGTACAGTTTATTCAATCAAGTTGGATGTCCTGTTTTCAGCTCAATTCAAAAGTTATCAAAACTATGGCCCTAGTGTACACAATGTATAAGGTTTCAGAGGTTGCAACAAACTAACCATATATCACATAACATATAAAGATTCATATCCCAGAAGAATTCATGTTAATTCAGAAAACACAAATCACAAAGTACAAATCAGGGAGCAAGTTGCAGATTCGATCTTAATTTAGCTTGTCACATTCGCATGCAATTATCCGAAGATCAAGATACAATTAGACTATGATATCTACATGAAAAGTGAAGTAATTTTTGTGTATATTACAGATATACAAAGCTCTCATCACAGAAATCAATACATTTTAGCATAAAAATCTGTTTTCATGCATGTGTTGTAAAAATCCACATTTTCATTCGTTAAGGCATATCTTAAGTTTTACTCGAGCAAATGACATGATATCCTAATGTAAACTGAGTATTTTTGAATTATATATCCAATGGTAATAATTTCACAAGCCAATTCATGACCTATCAATTCCAGATTTCTGATCAAGCAACAAAAACACAACGATAATTCAAATAGTCATAACTTGATCATACGGAAACTAAATCAAGTGAATCCAAAGCCTAAAATCAATAGTTTTTCATGAGGATTCCAATTACATCATAATAATTAACATTTAGCAAAGTAAATTTTCTGTACACATCAAAATTAAATTCGGTTTTCATGTAAATCGATCAAATCGGACAAATTAACGCATCTAACATTAACCACACGTCAAGACATGAGCAATAGACAACAAAGACTATGAAACACTAATAAAATTCAGATTTTAAAAGTTAGGGTTTATGCAATTATATCTTTGATCGTGAAATTAACAACACACACGCGCAGAGGACAACGAGAATTGCAAGTTTGATGTTCAAGGTTTGAGCAAAAATTTAATTTTTGATGGTGGTATTGGTGATGAAGGTCGACGGCAATAGAGGGAGGGAAGGGATTGGTTTAATCGACTGGAATAGAGAAGTGTAGATTAGGGTAGTATTAGGTTTACTAGTTAGTTTATAATTAGGCTTAATGACACTTGTGACCATAAAATAAGCCCAACAATCAACAAGTGGGGTGGGGTGGTGACCCATTCGGCCAATTGGCCCAAGTGATGGGTTTCCTGGGTTAGTTAGTCCATTTACGTATATTCGTGGTCCGTTTCAAGTGCCGTTTAGACGTACCGAAGGCCCAGAACGCTAAACCGATTGTTAAAACGCAACCAATCGTTTAATTTATTAAAAACCCAATAAATTAATATTTTTAAAAAGTTAATAATTATCAAAATAATTATTAAAATAAACCCGAGCGTTTCGTTGCTCAACAAGCAGTTATCGAAACCTAACGTTTTTATCGTATTTCTTTATCTGAAATATATTTTCAAATTAATATTAACCCATATTAATTTTCGTAACCCTCCAAGGATCAAGTATGTATTTATTACACATAAACACATAAACGTCAAGTAATTGCCGTTAAATAAACTAACAGAAAGTTAACGGAAGTGACGGAAAAAGCAGAGTTATTACATTACTCACCTGTTATTGAAAATTTCGTCCTGAAATTTTAGTGAGCGTCCGTTGAAGTATTTTCCTCGAGAAACAGTTGCGGGTACTTCAGTCTCATTTGATCTTCACGCTCCCACGTGAACTCTGGTCCTCTTCTCGCGTTCTACCGAACTTTAATGATGGGGATTCTGCTTTGCTTTAACTATTTTACCTCACGGCCCAAGACTTCGACAGGTTCTTCAATGAAATGATGTTTGTCGTTGATATGCAGTTCCTCTAAAGGAATAATCAAATTCTCATCGGCTAAACACTTCTTCAAGTTAGATACGTGAAAAGTGTCATGTATACCACTGAGTGCTTATGGCAGTTTCAATCTGTAAGCCACTGGTCCAACCCTTTCAGTTATCTCAAACGGTCTAACATATCTAGGACTCAATTTACCTCGTTTCCCGAACCGTATAACACCCTTCCAAGGTGATACTTTAAGCATGACTTTATCGCCAACTTGAAATTCTAAGTCTTTCCGCCTAACATCGGCATAACTCTTTTGACGACTCCGAGCCGTTCTCAATCGTTTCTGAATCTGTTGGACTTTCTCAGTTGTCTCCTGAATAATCTCAGGACCTGTCAACTGACTATCCCCCAATTCGCTCCAATATACGGGAGATCTACACTTTCTTCCGTACAACGCTTCAAAAGGTGTAGCTTTAATGCTCACATGGTAGCTGTTATTGTTTGAGAACTCAGCTAGTGGCAAGTACTTATCCCATCCGTTCCCGAAATCAATGACACATGCTCGCAATATGTCTTCTAAAGTTTGAATAGTACGTTCACTTTGTCCATCTGTTTGGGGGTGATATGTTGTACTCATATCTAAACGAGTCCCCATTGCTTGATGTAATGATTGCCAAAATCTGGAACAGAATCTGCTGTCGCGATCGGATATAATGTATATATGTACTCCGTGTCTAGAAATGACTTCTTTAATGTAGACTTGAGCCAACTTCTCCATTTTATCAGTTTCTCTTATCGGTAAGAAGTGTACAGATTTAGTGAGACGATCCACGATAAACTAAATAGTATCGTAACCTCCCACCGTTCTTGGTAGTTTCGTGATGAAGTCCATTGTAATGCATTCCCACTTCCACTGGGGAATCTCTGGTTGAGTTAATATCCCTGATGGCTTCTGATGTTTGGCCTTGACCTTAGCGCAAGTTAAGCACTTTTCGACGTAGGTAGCAATGACGGCTTTCAAATTTGGCCACCAATAAAACGCCTTCAAATCTTGGTACATTTTATCTGATCCCGGATGAATTGAGTACCTTGACTTGTGTGCTTCCTCCAACACTAGTTCCCTCAATCCACCAAACTTCGGTACCCAAATTCGATTAGCAAGGTATCGTGTTCCGTCCTCTTTTATGTCGAATTTCTTATCCATCCCTCTGATAAATTCAACATCAACATTCTCTTGTTTCACGGCCTCCTGTTGTGCTTCGCGGATCTGTGATGTGAGATTCGAACGAACAACTATATTAAGAGCTTTAACTCTGAGAGGTTTCTCTCTCTCTCTTTTCTGCTCAAAGCATTCACCACAACATTCGTTTTCCCGGATGGTATTGAAGTTCACAATTATAATCGTTAAGTAATTCCATCCAACGTCACTGTCTCATGTTGAGCTATTTCTGATCAGATATGTGTTGTAGGCTCTTATGGTCGGCGAAGATAGTAAACTTGGTTCCATATAGGTAGTGTCTCCACTTTTTGAGTGCAAAGACTACAGCTCCTAGTTCAAGGTCATGCGTGGTATAGTTCTGCTCGTGAATCTTTAACTGGCGCGATGCATAAGCAATAACTTTATTTCGTTGCATGAGCACACAACCCATTCCTTGGCGCGAGGCATCATAATAAACAACAAAATCTTCACTTCCCTAGGGTAGGGACAGGTGCAGTTGTTAGCTTCTCCCTCAATAGCTTAAATGCATATTCTTGCGGTTCTGACCACTCATACTTCTTTCCTTTATGAGTCAACGCGGTTAATGGTCGGGCAATCTTAGAAAATCCTTCAATGAATCTCCTGTAGTAACCAACTAGACCCAAAAATTTCCGGATCTGAGTTGGCGTTTTTGGAGTTTCCCAATTCTTAACCGACTCAATTTTTGCTGGATCGACCTGTATTTAGGGATGGCAATGGATCGGATATGGATCAGGTGAGGCCGTATCCATATCCATATCCATTTTTTTTTACTTTTCATCCATCCATATCCATATCCGTCGGGTGAAGCGGGTTAATGGATTCATATCCGTTTAAATTTATTTTATTTTTAACAATTATAAGCTGTGGTTCACTATATACGATCAAAAGTAATATTTTTAATAGTTTATGTGACCTAAAGTCACATTTTACTAATCTATATAAAAAATATTCAATAGATAACCCATTAAACGTGTAAAGATATCGACATGTAAGTTGCTTACTTTTAGTTACATGGAATCACATTTAAACCACCAAAGTACGATAGATACATTTGATTATTTAAACAAAACAAAATATAAGAAGAAAGTTATATTTTTAGAGAAAATATAAAGAATGATGAATATGAATATAATTAATGAAATATCACTACATAAATGATACGAATTTGAGTGATAAATTTATATATTTAGTTATTTCGGGTAAAAGCGGGTTCATCCATGGATGAAATTTTTCCATCCACATCCATATCCATATCCATTTAGATCGTCCATATCCACGAATAATCGGGTGGATCGGATGGATATCCACTGGATCGGGTATCCATTGCCATCCCTACCTGTATTCCATTGGCCCCTACAACATGGCCAAGTAATTGTACCTCTGGTAACCAAAAGTCACACTTAGAGAACTTTGCATACAACTGCTCTTTTCTAAGCATAGTCAATATCGAACGTAGATACTGTTCGTGCTCTTCTTTATTCTTGGAATACACCAATATATCATCTATAAACACAATGACAAATTTATCTATGTATGGCTTACACACACGGTTCATGAGATCCATGAACACTGCCGGTGCGTTCGTCAAACTAAACGGCATCACTGTAAATTTATAATGTCCATAGCGTGTTCTAAATGCCATCTTCGTCACATCAGCCTCCTTGACTCTCAATTGGTGATATCCGGATCTCAAATCAATCTTCGAGTAATAACTTGATCCCTGTAGTTGATCGAATAAGTCATCAATACTAGGTAATGGATACCGATTCTTGATTGTAAACTTGTTCAATTCTCTGTAGTCGATACACAATTTCATTGACCCATCCTTCTTTTTAACAAACAAGACCGGAGCTCCCCAAGGCGAGAACTCGGTCGTATAAATCCCTTATCTAACAACTCTTGCAATTGGCTAGACAACTCTTGAAGCTCTAGGGGTACAAGTATGTACGGTGCGCGAGCCACCGGTACCGCTCCTGGCACTAAATCTATCTGAAACTCAACTTCCCGATGTGGTGGAAGACCAGGTAATTCCTCTGGAAAAACTTTAAGAAATTCCTTAACTATAGGAACGTCTCCGGGTCTCCTTTCTTCAGGTGAAATTTGACTTACGTGAGCCATAAATGCGATACATCCCTTTCTCACATACTTCTGAACTTTCAAGCAATTAATGAGATGTAATTGTGAGCCATTCTTTTCTCCATAAATCATCATAGGTTCACCGTCAGCAATAAGAATACGAATAGCCTTTAGGTCACATACTACCTCGGCTTTGTTATCAGCTAACCAGTCCATTCCAACCACAAGGTCAAAAATTCCCAGTTTAATAGGTATCACATCAATGTTAAAAGGTTTACCCTCTAACTTCAAAGTACAACCACGATAAATCTTATCGGCTCTCATCAAATTACCATTCCCTAATTCTATGGAATACACGTTCTCTAAGGGAGAAACATGGTTCTTAACATTATGACAAATATCCTTAGATATAAAACTTCTATCAGCACCAGTGTCAAACAAAACGTAAACATGTTGATCATTGAGTGAAAATGTACCCGTGACTAGTTTCGGATCATCACGAGCTTCTGCAGAGTTGAGTTTTAACACCCTGCCTCAAACATTCCCATTGCTGTTGTTCTTAGGAAAGTCTCTCTTGAAATGACCCAGCTGTCCGCAACCAAAACAGTTCTTAGGATTACCAGGATTATTCACATTGTTCGAAGTGTTGTTGTTGGTATTGTTGTTGAGGTTAACCTTACAATCCCTTGCCAAATGGCCAAACTTCTTACACCGGTCACAAATTAGAGTAGTACAGGTTTCGGTGTGATTCTTGCCACACTTTAAGCATTGTGGCTTATTACCCTTATACATAGAGTTAGTTCCAGTGACCCCAGTGTCATTGTGGTAAGTATCTTGCTTCTTGAACGGCCGTTGGTTATAGTTCTTATCTTAACCACCGTTCCACTTCCTCTTACCATCATTGGACTTAATCTCATTCACAGCAGTACCCTTTCCTCTCTGGGAAATCTGGTCCAGTAACAGACTCGCCATGTCAATAGCTTCTTGCACAGTAGTGGGTTTAGAAGTAGTGACCCCACCTTAAATATTCTCACTTAAACCTCGATGTACTGTTCAACCTTACGCCTCTCAGGAGTAACCATTTCTGGACACATCGGTGCTAACTCAAAGAACCTCTTGTTATAGGCAGTAGGATCACTGCCTACTAACTTCAAGTCACGGAACTCACGTTCCATCTTCTTGATCTCATTCCTTGAATAGTATTCCTCAATCATTCTCTGTTTCAATGTTTCCCAGGGTAGGGCATAAGCTTGATCATGACCCAAGGATTGTGCATAGTTGTTCCACCAAGTGAGCGCACTGTCAGACAGTGTGCCTATAGCAAAACCCACCCGATCATCATCATTACACCAGCTGATGCGAAAATCAGACTCTAGCTTTTCAAACCAATGGTTGAGACCAACTGGTCCCTCAGTTCCATTGAAAGTGTGCGGTTGCAGCTAGTGAATGTCTTGTAAGAACATCCACCACGGCCTTGAGTGCTGTGACCGTTGTTGTTGCTCGAACCACCACGATCATTGCTGTTGCAGGTGTTGTTGAACTCTCTGAACAACTCAGCTCTCTTGGCTGCAATGCCTTCAGCGACAAGTCTCCTGATTTGAGCAGCAGTGGATTCCTTCGGAGGCATATTCAATACAAAAAAAACACACTAGGTCAGTGTCAAAACAACGCTATATATAAAATATACTAGCAACGAGTGTTGAAGACTAGTAAATAATAATAGTATGAAAAGATTCGTAAGTAGTGAGAAGTAGTGTTAAGTAGTACTAGTAGTGGTAAGTAGTGACATTAATGATATTAGTGTCACCAGTGATAGTAGTGGTAGTAGTGACACTAGTGGTAATAGTAGTGGCACTAGTGTTATGTAGTGATATCAGTGGTAGTAACACTAAGTAGTAACAATAATGATAATCATAGTAGTATCACATAACACAAGTATTATTATCATACAATGTTGCTAAATAAAGAATATTAACGCATGCAATAATAGATAAATAATTATTCATAATGTAATCTACCATTATTAAAAAAAAATCCCCAAAAAGCAATAAACCAAACAATAATCATCATGTACTAGTAGCCCGGTTTAAAACACCCGGTAAGTCATATGTAATCAAATAATGGAAAGAATGGTGGATGAGAAGAAAAAGAAAGCTCGAGGTCAAATGACCCTTCACTTCCTCTTCTGTCTGGTATGAGAGGCAGGTCCATCATCCCTAGGCCTATTTCGATCCACCTCCTGTGCAGCAATCCTGGCAGTCAGGGCTACTATCAGTCTCCCCTGGTCAAAGAACCTCGCTTCAATCTCGTATATATAATTGTGTATGGATGTAACCCTCGAGTCCAACCTGTCGAGATCATCAGGATGTGGGTATGTCCTCGCAACGTCACTTAGAGCATTGACACGATCAAACAAGTTTCGGTTTCGGTTGGTGTGAATCAGGTCCATGTCATAGAGATTAACGGGATGATTGGGTATCTGGTGAGGAGTAGGAGCAGGTGCTGGAGCAATGGCAGGTGCATTGGCATCAACTACACTTGAGTTGCTACTATTTTCGGAATCCTACGACATCTAACTCACAAGACAAGAACACATAGAAAGCAGATTAGTCAAACACATAACGTTAGTCATAAAGTATTCATGTAATGACTAAGTCCCGATCATAGTCTAGACTCACCAAAGTATCCTAATGACCAATTCAGACACACTAATGCAAGTCCTAGTTTCCCTACGAACCGTTAGCTCTGATACCATCTATAATACCCCGCCAAATTTTCATCTGACGACGTGTTAATCAAGGTCCCACAGTTATCAGTTACGCCCTCTATATGAGACGTTTAAAGCATCGCATTTAATTTTATTAAAAGTTGACTTTCAAAAACATAAGTCAATAAATCCCAAAATAGAAACACTATTGTGATCGTAACCACAAGCCAATAGTATTTAAACAGTTGTAAAAGTTTTAAATGCAAAAGTAAATAATGTCTTTAAATAAGTATGCTGAATCCACAGCCAGACGATGCATCAAACACAGCGGAAGTCTACCTCTTAAGGACCTGAGAATAAAACAATCAAAACAGGTCAACAAATAATGTTTGTAAATCTACTGGTTTAAAATAATGTAATAGTATCTGAAAAACAGTTATCGGAAAAATAGTTCAGTTCATTGACCACGAGATTTTACAAGTACAACTCCAAGTTGCGAAACGTTTACATAATCTATGAGCTCCTGAATACTAGTAATGACCAGAGTATAGAATCCACTATACTCCCCTTTACCCCATAAAAATATTATACACTTGTACGAGTGTATCTAATATTCAAAGTAAATGCACCACAGTTATAAAGTAGGGTGAGGTTGTCAACCTAACGGATCTGTCCATCTAAATTGTGCTTACCCGATGGTAATAAAAGTATTCAAGCTAGGGGCTTTGTGTACAAACTCAATATGTATATATAGTACTCGTGTCAACATAAAATCATACAAAAATGTAAGTACAACAGCATGTATTCTCATCCCTGAAAACATGTAAAAAGTGGGACTGTAGACTCACCTTAGAATAGTTCGGTTGAAAGACAAATGATTTGTACGGATTAAAACCGCGTAATGCAACCTAAGTATACGTATTTAGGTTGGTCAACATATATGTCTTAAACAAGTGTGGTTTCATAGAGTAAGTTGTCTTATTGCTCGACTCAACGCGTTTCAAAGTAAAAGTTAATACATAGTCAACTAGTTCATGCAAGTCAAGAAAGTCAACCAAAGTCAAACCAAAAGTCAAACTTAGTCAAAGTAGTCAACTAAAGTCAACATTAGTAGGTTCATGTCAAAAGTTGGTCAACATGTCAAACCTAAGTCAAACAACACATTTTAGATCATAAATGGTCAATTACACGATCACAGTTTATCGTCATGCAAAACGTTTATGTACATGTAGCAAACTTCGCATAATAACTCATAGCACAAAATTCATTATAACATGGCAAACTCCAGATCATAATTAGACTCAAATCGATTCTAGAAAGTCCAGCCAGGGTCTCATTTGAGGTCTACAAGTCGGGAATCAGAAGGGGTACATTTATGGTTTGCCAAATCTGTTTCTGATGTGCGTAGAGGTGTATACGAAATAGCTTATATTTTACTAGGAAATACTATTAAAAACGATACAATTTTACACAAGTTATTTATTTATTTATAAAGTGGTTATACCTAAACCTTGCTACAACACTTATAGGCAGTGTACCTAATCGTACAGTAGTGTAGTTTTTAGTAAGTCCGGTTTGTTCCACAGGGAGCTAGCCAAGTTTAACACTATATTTTTAAAACTATATTTGCATATATATAAATATATATATAAGTAGTATTATTATTATAAAAGGGGGTTTTTACCGTTTAATGACCGGTTTGTCGATTTTAAAACTTTAGTCGCAGTTAAAACCTAGTGTAAAAAAAAATATAACTTAATTTAAAGCGTAAAGTAAATAACAATAATTAAAGTGTGATAAATTAAAGTGCGATAATTAAAAAGTACGATAATTAAAAGTGCAATTAAATAAAAAGACAGTAAATAAAAATGCGATGAAATATGAAATAAAGGAATTATGCTTATTTAAACTTCCGTAATCATGATGTTCGACATATTGATTTTAGTTTATTACCATGGGTTAATTGACCTTTGTCCGGGATTATTCAATACGTCCATCTGGTTTTTGTCCATAACAGTCCATCAGTCATAAATATAAAGTGCGAGTATCCTCGTCAAATTATCCTTATATCTGAAGTCAAATATTCCAACTAATTAGAGACTTAAACTATAATTACACCAATTTTCCTTGTATGTAATTCACCCATGTTTTAATAAGTCCATTAACTATTAATCCATTCCCGTGTCCGGTTAAATGAACGATTTTTAGTACTTATAAATATCCCGCCCATCGTGTCCGATCGAGTGTATATGGTTATTTATAGGTACGTCCAATTGTAAATCTTTATATTAAATTAACGAACTATCATTCAATTAAACAAATATAAAGCCCATTAATAGCACATAGTCTAATTTCCACAAGTGTCGTTCTTTTTGTCCAAACCCCAATTATGGTACAAAGCCCAATTACCCCGTCTTTAATATTTTAGCCCAACATCATGATTACTTCAATTTAAATAAGCATAATAATAACTTAGCTACGAGACATTAATTTAAAAAGGTTGAACATAACTTACAATGATTAATAATAGCGTAGCGTTACACGGACATAATTTTGACTTACACCCTTACAACATTCGCTAACATACCCTTATTATTATTAAATTAAAATTAAAATTATAATATATATATATATATATATATATATATATATATATATATATATATATATATATATATATATATATATATATATATATATCGTAAGAGTGAGAGATAGATTAGAAAAAGGTATGTTACATTCGACCAAAAACTGCGAAATTTATAGATGTGGCCCGATACTGTTCACCATGTGATCGCATGGCATTTGTACCTTCTGGCCATGCGATCGTATGGCCTTCTTTTACAGCTCACATGCTTTTGTTTGTTTATTTGCCGAAGGTTTTATATATAATATAATATATATATATATATATATATAATTTTAAGAATTAATTATATATTATATTATATTCATGTGCATAGTTGACTTGTAATTTTTAATCCGTTGCATCGAGCGTTGAGAGTTGACTCTGGTCCCGGTTCTGGATTTTCGAACGTCCTTTTGTACTATTTAATATCTTGTACTTTGCGTTTTGTGTCTCGTACTCTTGTAATTTTGAGACGTTTCTCATCAGTAATTTGAACCACTTTGATTGTACTTTGTACTTTTTAGGTTTTTGGTCGTTTGCGTCTTCAAATCGTCGAATCTGTCTTTTGTCTTCACCTTTTATTATTTAAACGAATATCACTTGTAAATAGAACAATTGCAACTAAAAGCTTGTCTTTCTTGAGGGATAATGCTATGAAATATATGTTCGTTTTTATCATTATCAGTTTCTGACCGCGCACTAATTTCGTATCTGCTCTAACCAGAGCTAGGGACATGCAATTAATGCAAGGTCAGTGGTAATGGTTCAAGGACAAGTCAAACTATCATATATCCGAAAATGAGCAACTTTGGTTTAGCCAATTAGTACAGTTTATTCAATCAAGTTGGATGTCCTGTTTTCAGCTCAATTCAGAAGTCATCAAAACTATGACCCTAGTGTGCACAATGTATAAGGTTTCAGAGGTTGCAACAAACTAACCATATATCACATAACATATAAAGATACATATACCAGAAGCATTCATGTCAATTCACAAAAAACAAACCACAGAGTACAAATCAGAGAGCAAGTTACAGATTCGATCTTAGTGTAGCTAGTCACATTCGCATGCAATTATCCGAAGATTTAGATACAATTAGATCATGATATCTACATGAAAAGTGAATTAATTTTTGTGAAGATTACAGATATAAAAGCTCTCATCACATAAATCAATACATGTTAGCATACAAATATGTTTTCATGCATGTGCTGTAAAAATCCACATTTTTATTCGTTTAGGCATATCTTAAGTTTTACTCAAGTAAATGACATGATATACTAGTGTAAACTGAGTATTTTTGAATTATCTATCCAATGGTAATAATTTCACAATCCAATTCGTGACCTATAAATTTCAGATTTCTGATCAAGCAACAAAAACACAACGATAATTCAAATAGTCATAACTTGATCATACTGAAACGAAATCAAGTGAATCCAAAGTCTAAAATCAATAGTTTTTCATGAGGATTCCAATTACATCATATTATAATAACTAACATTTAGCAAAGTCAATTTTCTGTACACATCAAAATCAAATTTGGTTTTCATGTAAATCGATCAAATTGGACAAATTAACGCATCTAACATTAACCACACGTCAAGACTTGAGCAATAGACAACAAAGACTATGAAACAATAATAAAATTCAGATTTTAAAAGTTAGGGTTTATGCAATTATACCTTTAATCGTGAAATTAACAACACACACGCGTAGAGGACAATGAGAATTGCAAGTTTGATGTTCAATGCTTGAGTAAAAATTAAAATTTTGATGGTGGTATTGGTGATGAAGGTCGACGACAACAGAGGGAGGGAGGGGATCGGTTTAATCGACTGGAATAGAGAAGTGGGGATTAGGGTAGTATTAGGTTTACTAGTTAGTTTATAATTAGGCTTAATGACACTAGTGACCACAAAATAAGCCCAACAATCAACAAGTGGGGTGGGGTGGTGACCCGTTCGGCCGATTGGCCCAAGTTATGGGTTTCCTGGGTTCGTTAGTCCGTTTACGTATATTCGTGGTCTGTTTCAAGTACCGTTTAGACGTACCTAAGGCCTGGAATGCTAAACCGATCGTTAAAACGTAACCAATCGTTTAATTTATTAAAAACCCAATAAATTAAAAAAGTTAATAATTAATAAAATAATTATTAAAATAAACCCGAGCGTTTCGTTGCTCAACAAGCAATTATCAAAACCGTAACGTTTTTATCGTATTTCTTTATCCGAAATATATTTTCAAATTAATATTAACCCATATTAATTTTAATAACCCTCCAAGGATCAAGTATGTATTTATTACACATAAACACATAAACGTCAAGTAATCACCGTTAAATAAACTAACAGAAAGTTAACGGAAGGGACGGAAAAAGTAGGGTTGTTACATTACCCACCTGTTATTGAGAATTTCGTCCTGAAATTTTAGTGAGCGTCCGCTGAAGTAGTTTCCTCAGGAAACAGTTGCGGGTACTTCAGTCTCATTTGATCTTCACGCTCCCATGGCGTCTCTTTTTTAATTTTTTTAATTTTTATTTTTAATATCCCACTTGTAAGGTTTTTTTTTTTTTTAGGCCGGAGGTCTTCACGGAAGCAATCTCTCTAACCTGGAGTAGAGAGAGGAATGACTTTCTCTCCCTGTGGGTGAAGAATTTTTTCTTAACTCGCGGTTAGAGAAACGACCTCTTTTCTACGCTAGGGTAGAGGAAGAATTGTCGACATCTCACCTCCCCCATACATCGCACGTGCGGGATTGAGTTTTGTTGTTGTTGTGATAAAATCTAAACTATATCTATATACATACATATATATAAATCAAAAAAAAAATTTGCTTAGGTATTATTTTCTAATTAAATTGAATTAATTATATTATATATATATATATATATATATATATATATATATATATATATATATATATATATATATATATATATATATATATATATATTATATGTTATATGACATTTTCCTTTTTTTTTTTTTTTTGTCTTTTCATATAAATTTTTAATTTACTTCTGTCACACTTGAGTACTAATTGTAATTTATTAGGGGTATAAAAGATAATTTCAGGGGTATAAAACTTAAATTCACTCTTTAATATAAACTTAAAAAACAAACCCAACAAAATTTTTTAGCGAATTTTCTTTCTGTTTGCCGCAATTAGGTTCCACCGTCATCACCGTTCAACTAGAAATATTTTACGAACAAAATGCAATAAAGTGTATTCGAGACGGAGCTTCGATACACTACCAACGGAGTATTTCTTTCTAGTAATAAATACGGGAGTGATTTGAATTTACAGTTTGAGTTCTATGAACACGGAAATATAACTATAATAATAATAATAATAATAATAATAATAATAATAATAATAATAATAATAATAATAATAATAATAATAATAATAATAATAATTGTAAGACCCTAATATTTATTGTACAGAGCTGTAAATAGAGTACATGAAGTGAGGTCAGAAGCCGAACTGGGCAAGGTGCGCTCATCGCACACCTAATGGTGCGCGTGGCGCACTGTCCACTGTAGCCGGGTTCTGCTTATTTTAATCAGATATTTTGATGGGCTTTTTGGTAATTTCACTTATGGACGAGTTTAAGGCCAGTAGATCAGTTTGGGGAGAGTCATAACTCTATTATCAACAACCTTATCCTTTCCACTTCAATTTTAGAGAGAGTGTGAGATTCTTGTGTGAGAAAGCTCAAGCCAAAGAAGGAGGAGCTAGTTTTGGGTCTTAGCTCGAGTTATAAAGTTGTTCATCTCCTCTCTAGCTACGTTTTGGTTGTAGTGGTATGTTCTAACTTTAATTTCCTTATTTTGATTTTGTGTAAGGATTAGGGTTTGGGTAAATGAAGAACATAAAACCCATATTTGATGATTTTGGGTGTTCTTGGGTAAGATCGAGTCATGAGGACTCAAGAATTACTAACCTAGGGTTTTGAAATGATAAAGGAGTTTATGAGTCGTAATTGGTTAGTTAATTACTAGCACATCTAGTTAATAAATGAATGGTTATTATGTGGGTTAGTGGATGACCCGAAATGGGTGTGTTGGCTTTAAAATGGTCAAAAGAGTAACGATTGACCTAGTGGGGAAAGAAGGGTATGAAATACCCTAAATGTGTATTAGTTAGTGTGTTGGACCTTAAGCACTAGCTTTTAGTGGTTAACGATGGTCTTGACCTCAAATGGGTGGTTTTGGTGAAAATGGGGCATTTAATGCATTTAAGTCATTAAATGCACATGAGTGAATTGTTGGTGTTTAGTCCAACTAGTTTGTGTGTTGATTGAAGTACTTATTATATTAGGTACTTTGCTTCGAAGATTGCGGAAGTATAAAACCGTCACCAAATCGTTAAGGTGAGTGGAATGATTATATGCATATGTATATAATGTATTTATTTTTATACTATGGTATGAACCAAAGAGCCGGTAGTGCCATAGTATGTGCGATTGTGCTATGATGTGGACCAAAGAGCAGGTAGCGTCATAGTACGTGTGTTGTAGTGTGAACCAAAGAGCTGGTAGCATAACGACACGAGTTGTTAGAGTGTGAACCAAAGAGCCGGTAGCACTTTAACGCGAGTATGACTCGTGTTGTGATATGAACCAAAGAGCCGGTAGCATCATAACCGATGCGTATGGTGTGCACCAAAGAGCCGGTAGCACCATGACGCGATGATGGTTAACCATGGTTGTGTATTGTTTTGTAGCATATTGTATTATGTCGATTATATGTTATTGATTACGCTAGTAGCGGTTTGTTGGAGATTATTAGCTTTGTACTTAAGATGGTATGCTAATTGTATTGCTAGCGTGTATGCGGTATATGTGTAAGTGATTGCAAGTAGGTATATTATATATATATGGGTATAATTATTGCATTCACTAAGCTTTGCTTACCCTCTCGTTGTTTATCTTTTAATAGGCTCCGGCGGACATAAGGGTAAGGGCATTCGTACGGATTAGAGATCCCGTTTGTTTGTTAGGGGACGCTTTTGGATGTTATAGCTTTTGGAGTTCGACCGAGATTTGGGTAGTTTAACCCCAAACACCATGCTCATAGTGTCGTTTGGAATTTAAACTAGTGTGGTCGAAACTCAAACTTTTGTATGAAACTCGTATTACGGCATATGTGGGCCCGGTTTCATAAAACTTATTTTATTATTGAATCGTGTGAGTTTTAACTATTATATCATGTTGTGAAAAGCGTTTCATCTAAATATGTCGGGAAGTGGGAGATCTTTATTTGAAAATGAACAAAACCGGACATAACTGAAATTGGCCTGTGCGCGCCGCGCACCCTGAGGTGGTGCGCGTGGCGCACTCTTCTGAAATAAAAAAAATTCTTTCGTGTGTTTGGTTGGTTATTGGTTTGGGTTGTTACAAGGGAAAAGTCTTGGATAAACCGACGATAATAACCGGCCAATTCGAAAAAACTTCGGATTTCCGTAGGCGTAGTCGGTCGTCCCCAACTCTTCACCATCTCTATCTTCCCCGGATCTACTTGAATACCATGTTTGTTCACAATGTGGTTAAGGAATTGAAATTCCCTTAGCCCAAATTCACATTTGGAGAATTTAGCATACAACTTCTCCTTCCGCAACGTCTTTAACACACTCCGCAAATGATGTTTATGTTCCTTCATACTCTTCGAATAGACAAGTATGTCGTCGATGAACACAATTACCGACTTATCCAACATAGGTTGGCACACTCGGTTCATAAGATCCATGAATTCCACTGGTGCATTCGTAAGACCAAAAGGCATTACCACAAACTCAAAATGCCCATAACGCGTTCAAAAATCCGTTTTCTCAATATCTTCCTCACGAACCCGCATTTGGTGATAGCCGGACCGTAGGTCGATTTTCGAGAAATACGTTGCACCTTGGAGTTGGTCAAACAAATCGTCTATCCTAGGCAATGGATAACGATTCTTGATCGTCACTTTGTTCAACTCCCGATAATCGATGCACATCCGCATACTACCATTTTTCTTCTTCATGAATAAAACCGGAGCACCCCATGGCGAAGCACTCGATCGAATAAAACCCTTCACAAGCAACTCTTGGGTTTGATTTAACAACTCTTGCATTTCCGTCGGCGCTAAACGATAAGGAGTTTTAGCAATGGGGGTAGCCCCCGGAACCAACTCAATGCGGAATTCAACTTGTCTTTCCGCCGGAACACCCGGTAACTCATCCAGAAAAATGTCTTCAAATTCATTAACCACCGGAATTTCACGAATGGGTGGTGGGTCATCACGAGTATCAACAACATGGGCAAGAAAAGCCATACCACCACCAACAAGAAAACGACGTGCCCGTACAAAAGTGCATATCGGCACAAGTCTTCTTCGTTTATCACCGTGAATAATTAACTCTCCCCCACTAGGGGTCTTCACTCGAATAGATTTTTCATGGCATGTAATATCGGCTCTATTATGATCGAGCCAATCCATACCAACAACGATATCAAAATCACCCAAAGTCATCGGGATGAGATCGATTTTAAAGTTTTCGGCACCAAACACAACATTACAATTTTTACACACATCAACCACTAGCACTGTCTTGCCATCCACTATTTCGACTTCTACCGGACGACTTAACTTAGCTAACGGTCTATCAAGTTTAGGCACAAATTTTGGTGACACAAACGACAAGTTTGCACCACTATCAAAGAGTATCCTTGCCGGATTAGAATTAACCATGAAAGTACCTGAGACAACTTCGTTAGATTGCTTGGCTTCCTCATTGGTCATCAAATAATTGCGACCCCTTGCCGTACTTGCAGCCTTCTCTAGCCGTTTAACATTATCGTTGCGCAAATCGGGACACTCCGGTCTCTTGTGCCCCTCTTTGTTACAATTAAAACAAACGATTTTGTTGGAAGATGAGTTCATGCAATCACGGGCCAAGTGCCCTTGTCGACCACAATTGTAGCACGAGGGCCCAAAACTCTTAGAAGCCCCCTTTTTCACACTATCGACGCTCTCGATCACACTCTTGCTCTTCTTGTTCGAGTAGCTAGTAGCTTCAAATTTTCGTTTGCCAAAGGTGAAGTCACTCTTTCTTGGAGCAAGCGACTCAAAACCCCTAGCGATATCAAACAATTCATCAAAAGTCTTCGCCGAGTTCGTACTAATCCTTTCTTGATAGTTATCATTCAAGGTTCGGTAGAAATCTTCTTTCAACATATGATCATTCCCGTCATACTCCGGGCAAAATTGGGTCTTTGATAAAAAGGTGGACTTGAGAGTGTTCAAATCCATTGACCCTTGCCTTAAAGTACGTAACTCGTCCTTAAGTTTTGAAAGATCGGCCGAAGTTCGATACTCCTTGAAAAATTCTTCTTTAAACTCATCCCACGTCAAACTCATACTTTGTTCTTCGCCATAAAGTCGGATTTTCACGTCCCACCACAACTTGGCATCACCCCTCATCATGCTACTACCAAACCTTGTCTTTTTATAGAGAGGGCACTCACTAATACGAAAGGCCCCCTCCATATCGGAGATCCATCGAGCACTCTTGAGTGGGTCTCGCTCACCTTCAAAGGTGGGAGGTTGAGCATCTTTGAAGTTTTTATAGTGGAAGTCTCGCCTTCCAGCATTATCCTCTTTAAGAACAATCTTAACTTGTTCCTTGACTAGATTGACTACTTGTTCGTCAATAGAATCCAAGAACATCTTCTTAACATCCTCTAGGAAGGCCGCATGATACCTTTGCATAATGGCCTCAACCTTGGCTGTAAACTCAACATCCTCGCTCGTACCCCCTTCATTGTTCTCGGGTCTGTTTCTCGTCTTCATACTATAAAATGGAAAAGATTAAGCAACGAAACGAGATATCCGACTCACGATCTTGAGTTGGCGGCGGTTGTGCATGCTTTGAAAATTAGGCGTCATTACTTGTATGGTGTCAAGTGTACGATTTATTCGGATCACAAGATTTTGAAACACCTTTTCGATCAACGAGATTTGAATTATCGTCAACGTAGATGGATGGATGTGGTGAAAGACTATGATTGTGAAATACTTTATCATCTGGGTAAGGCGAATGTGGTCGCGGATGCGTTAAGTCGAAAGAGTCAACATCCGGCGATACGAGTAGGATCGTTGCGCATGATTATTACTAACGATTTTCTTGTAAAGCTTGAAGAGACTCAAATTGAAGCTTTTGTTAACAATAAGCATGAGGAACGAATCATGGGACAAACGGAGTTTATTACCTTAGGTCCGCATGGTTTGTTATCTTTTCAAGGAAGGGTGTGGGTGCCTAAAATGGGTGATCATCGACGAGTGCTACTTGATGAAGCACATAAGTCAAAGTATTCAATTCATCCAGGCGTGACAAAAATGTATCTTGATTTGAGGAAAGAGTATTGGTGGCCAGGCATGAAACGTGATGTTGTTAAGTATGTCGAGCAATGCGTCACGTGTTTGCAAGTAAAGGCCTAGCACTAAAAGCCGTATGGTAAGTTACAACCGTTAGAGGTCCCGAAATGGAAATGGGAACACATTACCATGGATTTCATCACAAAGTTACCAAAGATGGTGAGAACCCAATTTGATTCGATTTGGGTGATAGTTGATCGATTGATGAAAAGTGCCTTGTTTCTTCCCATTCGGGAAGCGATATCATCGGAAACTTTGGCTAAATTGTTTATCAAGGAGGTGATAGCGAGACACGGGGTTCTTATATCTATTATTTCGGATCGAGATACCCGTTTCACATCCCGGTTTTGGGAGAAGTTTCATGAAGATATGGGTACACAATTAAAATTGAGCACGGTGTATCATCCTCAAACGGACGGTCAAACCGAACGTACGAATCAAAATTTAGAGGATATGTTACGAGCGTGTATTATTGATTTCAGTGGTAGTTGGGATGAGAACTTACCTTTAGTTGAATTCTCGTACAATAATAGTTATCATACTAGTATCGGGATGCCACCTTACGAGATTCTTTATGGGCAGAGGTGTCGACCTCCGATTTGTTGGGGTGAAGTTGGTCAAAAAGAAATCGGGAGTACCGATTTGGTTTTAGAAATGAATAGCAAGATTGATATGATTCGGACTCATTTGAAAAAGGCCCAAGATAGACAAAAATCTTATGCCGATAAGCGAAGACGACAAATTGAGTTCCAAGAGGGTGACATGGTGATGCTTAAAGTTTCGCCATGGAAAGGTGTTATTCGGTTTCGAAAACGGGAAAAGTTAGCTCCTCGGTTTATTGGGCCATTCAAGGTTTTAGCTCGTATTGGTGAAGTCGCGTATCGTTTGGAATTACCCGAAGAGCTTGCGGGGATCCATAATATATTTCATGTTTCCCATCTCCGTAAGTGTCTTGCGGATGATTCATCTTGGGTACCTTTGGACGAGATTGAGCTAAACAATAAGTTAGAGTATATTGAGGAGCCGATTGCTATACTCGATGAGAAGGTCAAAAAGTTGAGAAATAAATAGGTTAGGACTTTTAAAGTTCAATGGCGTCGTAGTAAAGGTTCCGAGTTTACTTGGGAGCCCAAAGAGTTTGTGTTAGTTTATCTTCCCTCTGGATCGCGAGGACGCGCTCCGATTCAAGTGGAGGAGAGTTGTAAGACCCTAATATTTATTGTACAGAGCTGTAAATAGAGTACATGAAGTGTGGGTGACGTTGTGTAATTAAACTGAGGTCAGAAGCCGAACTGGGTAAGGTGCACTCAGCGCACACCTAATGGTGCGCGTGGCACACTGTCCACTGTAGCCGGGTTCTGCTTGTTTTAATCAGATATTTTGATGGGCTTTTTGGTAATTTCACTTGTGGACGAGTTTAAGGCCAGTAGATCAGTTTGGGGAGAGTCATAACTCCATTATCAACAACCTTATCCTTTCCATTTCAATTTTAGAGAGAGAGTGAGATTCTTGTGTGAGAAAGTTCAAGCCAAGGAAGGAGGAGCTAGTTTTGGGGCTTAGCTCGAGTTATAAAGTTGTTCATCTCCTCTCTAGCTACGTTTTGGTTGTAGTGGTATGTTCTAACTTGAATTTCCTTACTTTGATTTTGTGTAAGGATTAGGGTTTGGGTAAATGAAGAACATAAAACCCATATTTGATGATTTTGGGTGTTCTTGGGTAAGATCGAGTCATGAGGACTCAAGAATTGCTAACCTAGGGTTTTGAAATGATAAATGAGTTTATGAGTCATAATTGGTTAGTTAATTATTAGCACACCTAGTTAATAAAATGAATGGTTATTATGTGGGTTAGTGGATGACCCGAAATGGGTGTGTTGGCTTTAAAATGGTCAAAAGAGTAACGATTGACCTAGCGGGGAAATAAGGGTATGAAATACCCTAAATGTATATTAGTTAGTGTGTTGGACCTTAAGCACTAGCTTTTAGTGGTTAACGATGGTCTTGACCTCAAATGGGCGGTTTTGGTGAAAATGGGGCATTTAATGCATTTAAGTCATTAAATGCACATGAGTGAATTGTTGGTGTTTAGTCCAACTAGTTTGTGTGTTGATTGAAATACTTATTATATTAGGTACTTTGCTTCGAAGATTGCGGAAGTATAAAACCGTCACCAAATCGTTAAGGTGAGTGGAATGATTATATGCGTATGTATATAATGTATTTATTTGTATGCTATGGTATGAACCAAAGAGCAGGTGGTGCCATAGTATATGCGATTGTGCTATGATGTGAACCAAAGAGCCGGTAGCGTCATAGTACGTGTGTTGTAGTGTGAACCAAAGAGCCGGTAGCACTACGTCACGAGTTGTTAGAGTGTGAACCAAAGAGCCGGTAACACTTTAAAGCAAGTATGACTCGAGTTGTGATGTGAACCAAAGAGCCGGTAGCATCATAACTAATGCGTATGGTGTGCACCAAAGAGCCGGTAGCACCATGACGCGAGGATGGTAACCATGGTTGTGTATTGTTTTGTAGCATATTGTATTATGTCGATTATATGTTATTGATTATGCTAGTAGCAGTTTGTTGGAGATTATTAGCTTTGTACTTGAAATGGTATGCTAATTGTATTGCTAGCGTGTATGCGGTATATGTGTAAGTGATTGCAAGTAGGTATATTATATATATATGGGTATAATTATTGCATTCACTAAGCTTTGCTTACCCTCTCGTTGTTTATCTTTTTATAGGCTCCGGCGGAGACAAGGGTAAGGGCATTCGTACGGATTAGAGATCCCGTTTGTTTGTTAGGGGACGCTTTTGGATGTTATAGCTTTTGGAGTTCGACCGAGATTTGGGTAGTTTAACCCCAAACACCATGCTCATAGTGTCGTTTGGAATTTAAACTAGTGTCGTCGAAACTCAAACTTTTGTATGAAACTCGTGTTACGGCATATGTGGGCCCGGTTTCGTAAAACTTATTTTATTATTGAATCGTGTGAGTTTTAACTATTATATCATGTTGTGAAAAGCGTTTCTGAAGGTATTTCATATGCCCGAGAGACATATTAAATTAATGTGGCTAACATGTTATGATCCAAGTCGGGTCATACCCAATAACAAGCTTACCGACACCTTATTCGTATTTGATCTTAGCGATTGGTTCGTTGATTAAATACGCGACACTTGAATTTTAGAAAATGGTTCTAAAATTAATAACACTTGATATGTATATATATAAATTATGGAATAATTTATATAGCAAGGATTTAATTATTTATAGGTTAAATAATCAATTAAGTTATGTTACATTTTATAAATTGGTTTTATAAAATATACATAACAAATAATATGCAAGATTATAAAATGTGTTTTATAAAATCAAGTTTTATAAAAACTGATTTTACAAAATCAGTTTTATAAAAACTAATTTTATATAATGGAAATGGGAGTGGCATTGGAGTCCATGTTGGCATGCTCTTACACACATTTTATATTAGTTACCTCCCATGCTTTTGCATATGACCAAGACATTGTGTTCTACAACAATGACATAAAAACATATCAAGTTAAAATGACAAAAAAACTGCTCAGTTTTTCTTGCTACTGCAGCTGAAAAAACGTGGGCATAAGAGGGCAAAAGGAGGTTCTTTTGTTGATCTTGCAAGCCAATATTAAGTGTCAAACAAATCCTAACCAAAGTACAAGGTGTTGGGATCATGCTTGGGGTATAACAACTTGAGGTTTCATGCTTTTGGAACTTGCATTCAGCATCATTTCTTAAGAGCTGCTGTCCAAAAATTTTGGGTACAAAAAAAAGGGGTTTCAAGCTAGATTAACAAGGGTGTTAAGGTTATAAAGTCTAGTAAACTTAAGGGTGGTGTTGGAGGATCAAAGGCTTGAAGTTCTACACATTTTTTCATCATCTTATAAGCATTTGGACAGCCCTTAAACTTGTTTTAAGGAGGTATATATAACTCTCCCTTTCTTGTTAATTTGTAAGCATGATTTCATAACTTGATCCTATTGGGATTTAACTTTAAATTGGTTTAAAGATTAACAAGTTTAATTTGTAATTACACGCTTCCGTTTTGATTATAATCTTAAATGGTTTTAAGAGTTTCAAACTTGTTAAATCCCAACAATGGTATCTAGAGCCGAAGTTGTTGAAATATGCTTCGAATTGTTGTTTTAAACCAACTATATTTGCAATCTATGAACATGCATGAGTGTAGATTGCAAAAACAAATGGGTTTGGGTGGGTTTATGATGAATGCCGAATTCAAAAGGGTCCAAAAGTGGGTTTGGGCTCTTCCATTTGGTTCATATTTGGTTGCATGTTAATGTTCACAATCTTAGCCTTGACCTTGTGTTGCATGCATGTATGTTTGGTTGATTTGTAATGTTATTTGGCTTGTAATATTATTCATTCATATGGCATGTAATAATTCATTCATTTGGCTATGTAATTTGTTTTACATTTGGTATGTAAAATAGAATAGGTTGTATTTTAATTTTCTAGATAAAAATGTATTAGGATACATATTTTGTAAAAATGAAGATACAAGATGATGAAGACTTGAAGAACACAAGGAGCATATGGATGCAAGGTTAAGTGGGAGATTTGAAATCTCCTACTTTGTATTATTACCCCTTAACCCGGTGACATTTGTTTTCGGCTAAACAAATGTCCACCAAAATGGCTAGATTGTGAACATACTTGTTTTGCATGTGTGGTTGTTTGTTTGTTTATTGTATTGTATGTTTGGTTGATACAATTAATCACAAGATAACAACAAGCAAAACGACAATTTAATTGGTTAAATTAAAAGCAACTAAAGACGTTAATAAATGGTTATTAAGAACAAGAAAAGGATCACATATATATAAAATGGTTTATATCAAGTAATTGGCAAATTACAAGACATGAAAATGGTTTTTCATAAGTACCATACACTAAATGCATGTTGGTGTATGGCATAAATGTTTTCTTAAACTAGAATTAACGAAAACTTAAAATCCCTTAATCGACAAGGTAAACAAGTTTAACGCCATCCTTTTGTGGGACACTTAAACATAGTAGGGAACTCATAATGGGATAAAGGTCACCTAACCGTTATGAGCTAACTAATATGGTTAAGGTAAAATTCGCATGCTTGTGGGATAAAGGTCACCTAACCACTTGTATGTTAATTTTACATGTTTACACAAGTAGGACGACTTGATTTGGGAATCATGAACTTAGGGTCACCGAAGCATGAGAAACAAATAGGCGTTGATGGGATAAATATGCCATGCAAAAGGATTGTATGATCCCATAATTTAGAAGTTGCAAAAGGATTGCAATTATCATATAAATGACTACCTAGCTAAATCAAATAACGGGATAAAGGTCACCTAACCGAAATTTGTTTTACCGTTGGATTCTAATATTTAATAAGTCAATTAAAATTTAAAAGGATATTGTTTATTAAATTTAAAATCGATACTTAAATGAACTTTGTTAAATTTTGTAGATGGCCGCCAATAACAACAACATGCAAAATGCACCTATTAACTTGAACAACCTATCGTTAAGGTCTCTCCTCGAGAAAGACAAACTCAACCATACGAACTTTATGGATTGGTTCCGCAATCTTAGAATTGTCCTCAAACTTGAGGATAAAGCGTATGTGTTGGAGGACCCTATTCCCGACCAACCGGATGAGGAAGATCTAGAGGGCATGGCTTATTATGACAAGTATTGCGCCGATTCGGTGCAAGTCGCTTGCCTAATGCTTGGGACTATGATACCCGAACTTCAAAAGGATTTCGAACATCATAGTGCATATGACATGATTACGCAATTGAAGGAGATGTTCCTTCAACAAGCACGTGTCGAGCGCTTCGAAACGGTTCGAGCGTTACATGCATGTCGTATGGATGACACCCAATCCGTATCCTCTTATGTCCTCAAAATGAAAAGCCTTATTGATCGCGCAAACCGTCTTAATCTCAACATATCTAATGAGCTAGCCACTGATCTTATCCTAAACTCCCTGTCAAAGAGGTTTGACCAATTTGTAATTAATTACAATATGAATGGGATGGATAAGACCATTGGTGAACTTCATGGCATGTTAAGGACGGCTGAAACTAGCATGGGTAAGAGGGCTTCACCCGTGCTAATGATCAATGATAGTGGGTCCAAAGGTAACAACACCTCTAAGCCAAAGGCGGCTAAGAGGAAAGGACCCGCCCATCAAGGCAAGGGAAAGGGGAGGATGGTTACCCCAACCAAAAACAAGAACAAGAAGCAAAAGGTTGCTGGACAAGCAAACCCCAAGGAAGACCCGTGCTTCGGTTGCGGTGAAATGGGTCACTGGAAACGCAATTGCCCGGTCTACCTTAAGGAGTTGAAGGAAAAGAGGGATGCGGGGCAATCCTCAGGTAACATATATATGGTATATATAGAGCTTAGTATTACTTCTTCTAATACATGGGTATTAGACACTGGATGTGGAACTCACATTTGCAATTCTTTGCAGGGGTTCAAAAGAAGTAGCAAGGAAACGGGAACATCAAGTCTCTTTATGGGTAATGGAGCCAAAGTGCAAGTGAAGGCTCAAGGAGACTTTGTATTAAAACTTCCAAGTGGTTTGGAACTTATTTTGAACAATGTTTTGTATGCACCGGATTTATGTCGAAACATTATTTCAGTTTCCCGTTTAAAACAATGTGGTTTTTATCTTAATTTTGTTAATGATGATATCCACGTTTATTTAGATAATGTATTTTATTTTAAGGCTTCGCCTTCAAATGGAATTTATGAATTGGTTCATGATGACACATCATCTAGTAGCTCAATATACCATACTAGCACCAAGAAACTCAAAAGGGATTTGAGTGATTCCTACTTATGGCATTGTCGCCTTGGTCACATAAACAAGAATCGAATGCATACACTCCAAAAGAATGGCCTTTTGAAATCAAATGAACTAGACTCGTTTGATGTATGTGAATCTTGTTTACAAGGCAAAATGACTAAAGCACCTTTCAAAGGGACCTACGAAAGGGCTAAGGACTTATTGGGATTAATACATTCGGATGTATGTGGACCCTTTAAGCCCATAGCTAGGAATGGTGAAAGATACTTCGTTACTTTCATTGATGACTTCAGTCGTTTCGGATATGTCTACTTGTTAAGACATAAGGACGAAACTTTTGAAGCATTCAAAGAGTATCAAAACGAAGTACAAAATCAACTCAATAAGACAATTAAGGTACTTCGAACCGATAGAGGAGGTGAATACCTAAGCGATGCCTTCCAAGATCATCTTAGAAGTTGTGGGATTATCTCGCAACTTACTCCACCCGGGACACCACAGCTTAATGGTGTGTCCGAAAGGAGGAACCGAACCCTAATGGATATGGTTCGATCTATGATGGCTAGAAGCTCGTTACCTCTATCGTTCTGGGGTTATTGTCTATGCTCAGCGGCTCGTATTTTAAATATGGCCCCAACCAAGAAAGTGGAACGAACACCTCATGAGATGTGGTTTGGAAAACCTCCATCTCTATCATACTTAAAGGTATGGGGATGTGAAGCTTACCCTAAGCGTTACGTCCCTAATAAGTTGAATGCTCGATCCATGAAGTGTATCTTCATAGGATATCCCAAGGATGATATGGGATACTATTTCTATGATCCTTCCGAGCAGAATGTATTTGTTGCTCGAAAGGCTGAATTCCTTGAAACTAAGTTCCTAATGGAAGGAAAAAGTGAAAGGAAGATAGATCTTGAAGAGGTTCAAGATCAAGTAGATGATACACAATTGGCTGACACTAGCACTCAACATGAAAATGTTGAGAGTGATCAGATGGATGATCAAAATACACAAGACGTTCGCAGATCTGGTAGGATTAGTAACCCTCCTGAGAGATATGGGTTTCTCATGGATGGTTGCTATGTGGTTGATTTGGATGAACCAATAAACTACCAAGATGCTTTATCAAGGATTGATAAAGATAAATGGCAGGAAGCCATGAACGCTGAGATGCAATCCATGTATGACAACCAAGTTTGGGAACTTGTTGCGCAACCTCCTGGCTCTAGGCTAGTTGATTGTAAATGGCTGTTCAAAATGAAAACCGACATACATGGAAACTTGGATACATATAAAGCTAGACTTGTAGCAAAAGGTTTCACTCAAACTCAAGGGGTTGACTATGATGAAACGTTTTCGCCTGTGGCGATGCTAAAGTCTATTAGGATATTACTTGCCATTGCTGCTCATTATGATTATGAAATATGGCAGATGGATGTCAAGACCGCTTTCCTAAACGGACATCTTGAGGAAGATGTCTATATGGTTCAGCCTGAGGGTTTTGTTGATCCGAAATATCCTAAAAAGGTATGCAAGTTAAAGAAGTCAATCTACGGATTGAAACAAGCATCTAGAATGTGGAATCATCGTTTTAATGAGGAGGCCAAGAAATTTGGCTTCATTAAAAATGGTGATGAAGCTTGTGTATACAAGAAAGCTAGTGGGAGCACTATCATGTTCCTTGTACTATATGTGGATGATATATTGTTATTTGGAAATGATATTCCGGCAATGCAAGGTGTTAAAACTTGGTTAAGCAAATGCTTCTCCATTAAGGATCTTGGAGAAGCACAATACGTTTTGGGGATTGGGATCTACAGGGATAGATCCAAGAAACTGATAGGTTTGAATCAAAGTGCATACATTGAAAAGGTCTTGAAAAGGTTCAAGATGGAGGACTCTAAGAGAGGTTTGGTACCTATTCAAAGAGGAACACTTCTCAGTTCATCTCAGTGCCCCACCACAAAAGATGAACATGAGAGAATGAAGAAAGTCCCGTATGCATCTGCTATTGGGTCAATCATGTATGCAATGATATGCACTAGACCGGATGTGTCATGCGCTCTTAGCTTGACAAGTAGATACCAGAATAACCCAGGAAACGATCATTGGATTGCGGTTAAAAGTATATTGAAATACCTTAGAAGGACTAAGGATATGTTTCTTATATACGGGTCTGGTGAGGAGGAACTTGCTGTAAAAGGTTACGTGGACGCAAGCTTCCAAACTGATCGAGATGATTCTCGATCACAATCCGGTTATGTCTTTACATTAAATGGAGGTGCGGTCTCTTGGAAGAGTTCAAAACAGGATGTTGTTGCATTATCCACTACAGAGTCAGAGTACATTACCGCCTCATTGGCAGCTCAGGAAGCTGCATGGATGAAGAAATTCATCGACGACTTAGGAGTGGTCCCTACCATTCAAGACCCTCTTGAGATCTTTTGTGACAACGAAGGTGCGATTGCTCAAATCAAGGAGCCTCGTGCTCACCAAAAGACCCGTCACATTGAGCGGAGATTCAACTACATAAGGGATGAAGTTGAAAAAGGAAAGATATGTATTCGCAAAGTTCACACAGATCTAAATATAGCGGATCCACTCACGAAGCTCTTACATGGTGCAAAACATCAAGGGCATGTTAGTGCATTAGGACTTCGATATTCTAGTGATTGGTCATGATCTGTTTTAAGTATTGTAACGAAACGAAATTGTTCAAACTCATTAATATAATTATGGTATTAATTTATTTTGAGTTATGTTCCTATTTTGCATATTTTATCCATGAATAAGTAATTATTCTAAATTCCGTAGTCGATCACAGTTGTGGGGACAAGTGTGAGGTTTAGACTATTATGAACTTGGATTGGTATACATTCACAGGACTGAATGTGAGGCTAGGTTGCTACCAAGGTTCATAAATATTTGTGGGATACAAATATTGGAAGACCCGCTCTCAAGATTTACTATATGGAGCCTTTGTGGTTGATCACATGTAATCTTGAGTAAAGGCGAATATCATCGTATCCTCTGACCTGAGATACATATTGGGTCCTGATATTCACCGAGTATTATGCCTTGATTCTTTCCTTCGCTATTCTGAAATATGGTAGTACATAAGGAAGAGCTCAGGTATAATGCAAAGTGTGTATCTAGGACGTATGTAGTCAAGATGGAATTTGTCCCTCTTATTCGTTGAGAGTCAGATGTCTAAGGCCTGATAAAGTTAAATCTATAAGAGAGTGATCACTCCGTGTCTCTTGGATTTAACATGACATATAGGACAAAAGGATATAATGAAAGATTCACCTATATATCAGTTCGAGTAGGGAGCTCGAAAGGGATGATGTTATTGAATGGCACAAAGTCATAACATATTAGGGGTGATGGACGGTGTGTTAGGCTGTATCCATCACTTGCATTAATTTCTTATGTTTCTCGTGCAAGTGGGAGATTGAAGGTATTTCATATGCCCGAGAGACATATTAAATTAATGTGGCTAACATGTTATGATCCAAGTCGGGTCATACCCAATAACAAGCTTACCGACACCTTATTCGTATTTGATCTTAGCGATTGGTTCGTTGATTAAATACGCGACACTTGAATTTTAGAAAATGGTTCTAAAATTAATAACACTTGATATGTATATATATAAATTATGGAATAATTTATATAGCAAGGATTTAATTATTTATAGGTTACATAATTAATTAAGTTATGTTACATTTTATAAATTGGTTTTATAAAATATACATAACAAATAATATGCAAGATTATAAAATGTGTTTTATAAAATCAAGTTTTATAAAAACTGATTTTACAAAATCAGTTTTATAAAAACTAATTTTATATAATGGAAATGGGAGTGGCATTGGAGTCCATGTTGGCATGCTCTTACACACATTTTATATTAGTTACCTCCCATGCTTTTGCATATGACCAAGACATTGTGTTCTACAACAATGACATAAAAACATATCAAGTTAAAATGACAAAAAAACTGCTCAGTTTTTCTTGCTACTGCAGCTGAAAAAACGTGGGCATAAGAGGGCAAAAGGAGGTTCTTTTGTTGATCTTGCAAGCCAATATTAAGTGTTAAACAAATCCTAACCAAAGTACAAGGTGTTGGGATCATGCTTGGGGTATAACAACTTGAGGTTTCATGCTTTTGGAACTTGCATTCAGCATCATTTCTTAAGAGCTGCTGTCCAGAAATTTTGGGTACAAAAAAAAGGGGTTTCAAGCTAGATTAACAAGGGTGTTAAGGTTATAAAGTCTAGTAAACTTAAGGGTGGTGTTGGAGGATCAAAGGCTTGAAGTTCTACACATCTGTTCATCATCTTATAAGCATTTGGACAGCCCTTAAACTTGTTTTAAGGAGGTATATATAACTCTCCCTTTCTTGTTAATTTGTAAGCATGATTTCATAACTTGATCCTATTGGGATTTAACTTTAAATTGGTTTAAAGATTAACAAGTTTAATTTGTAATTACACGCTTCCGTTTTGATTATAATCTTAAATGGTTTTAAGAGTTTCAAACTTGTTAAATCCCAACAGTTTCGTCTAAATATGTCGGGAAGTGGGAGATCTTTATTTGAAAATGAACAAAACCGGACAAAATTGAAATTGGCCTATGCGCGCCGCACACCCTGAGGTGGTGCGCTTGGCGCACTATTCTGAAATAAAAAAAAAAAAAATTCTTTCGCGTGTTTGGTTGGTTATTGGTTTGGGTTGTTACAATAATAATAATAATAATAATAATAATAATAATAATAATAATAATAATAATAATAATAATAATAATAATAAAAATAATAATAATAATAATAATAATAATAATAACAACAACAATAATCAGAATAACAATAATAATAATAACAATAATAATAATAATAATAATAATAATAATAATAATAATCACGACGACGATGACGCGACGACGACGACAATAATAATAATAAGTGGTTGAAAAACAGATGTACGAGGAATCTAATTACTATTGAGATGAAAGGATAGTTGTGTAATTTTGACTCTAAGTCTAGTAATCTCAAACTTGAGTGTTTGCAACATCATGCTGCATGCCCATGCTTGCTGCACCAAAGTTGCGTTTTCATTCCCATTAAACGCAAATAATTGAATATTAGTTTTTCTTTCCCAAACAATATAAACGAATTATTTACGTTTTCAAAATGCAAAATCATAAAATCACTTTCAAAACGTGTGGTTTGCACAAGTTATGCTAGTGGTCCTGTCGGTAACAATCGTTAGATTTTCAGTTAATCATATGACATGCGTGTGAGGGTAAAATTTTCGTTAACCTTTATCCCATTACTAAAACACAACACCAAACAACCTGTTGTCTCCCAGAATGTATTCCTCCAATACATACGATATACAAAATCTTCAGTAACATAAAAACATCAATAACCCAAATTTTAATAAGAATTAGGGGTTTGATGTCTTTATTAATTGTAAACAGTGAAAATGTCAACTAATTACGATTACGCGGATTTTATTAGTGTCGATTCAGTCATACTAAGAAAAAAAAACATCTCAAAACCAGAATCTAAACAAACATGTGCGCTACGTCAGAGTTGATAAATCGACAATCATGTTCTCTATAATAGGCCTTATCATGTTTGTTCACCAGCGATCTGCATCTGACATCTAAGAACCCTAATTTAATTTCATACAGGGACGATATGCGTCTCTTTTTTCTAGAGAAGAAAGGCTGCCCTTTTTTCTTATCTGGTTGAATGGAAAGAATACGTATGACCCCTATTTCTCATTTTAGTTTCGTATTTTCTTAGTTTCTTTGGAATACCTATGGTAATTTTGTCATTGAACAATAAAAAGAAGGATGAAAAAGACAATTGATGAGTGATCAAGTTAATCAATGGTTGATATTGAAAAATAAGATTACATCCAATGATCCATTTTTTCCATGTCAAACTGTGATGGCCCGTCAAGTACCCTTAACGGCTCCGTCACTTGGTCCCACAGCTTGATCATAACTCTATATGAATTTTCATAAATAACATTGCATTCATTTAATAAAATTGATTTCCTCAAAAGGAAAATCTAAATCATTTGTAAGTTTAGAAAAACCAAACCACATGTATATAAAGGGTTGACCAAAACAAGTCAACAACTATCCACAATGTAAAAGTATTTAAAGTAGAATGCAATGTTAATGTTTAAATCAAAATCTGCGACAGACAATGCAGACTCTCTAAGCACAGCGGAAGCAATCAATCATGAACCTGAGAATAAAACATGCGAGTAATCTATCAACAAAAATATTGAGTGAATTATAGGTTTAATATTGCAAACAATATTTAATTTAAACCATAAAAATTTATGTTTGAAAACATAAAGACTCATTTTGGACCACAAAATTATATGCTCGAAAACATATAAAACATTATTCCATTAACCCGTGAGCCACCTGGTAATCACTTAACAATTCCATACCCTTAACAAAAACTAATATAACAATATACACTGAACAGGTGTATCTTCCAAAATACGAAGTACTAATACATTCCGTCTATAACTGCTAGCGCGACTAGCACGAAATGGGGACGTCAGGTCCGATAGATCTATCCATAGGATTCACGTTCACCAGTAGAAACCAGTGATTACAATTACCAGATTATAGAATATTTTCATTCGACTCACAATGAATAATTTAAACCAACTTCCACTTGTGTCCAATAAGTAAAATAAAATGCATGTATTCTCATCCCAGAAGATTTAAAATAGAAAAATGGAACTATAACTCACATTAACGTAAATGAAGTAACAACACAGTAATGCGAACAGCAAAAGATAAAGTGATCAAGAATGACCACAACGCCAACCTATAAATAAAGCAGGTCGATACTTATCATAAGTATTATTAATTAATAATGAATTATTCATCATATCATAAGTATTATTAATATAATTATTAAACCATAAGTATTTAATAATTAAATTGTATTATAATTAAATAATAACTAAGTCTTATAATAAATAAATAAATAATTAATCTTTATTATAAGTTTTGATATAATAATCTCATAACATAAATTTAATACTTATCATAAGTATTTTCATTGATAATAAAGGTATTATTAATCATAAGTTTAATTATAAGAATAATTAAATCATAATAATTATTAAATGATATAATATGTGATGACCCGGAAATTTTCGATCAAATTTAAACTTAATCTTATATGTTTCCAACACGATAAGCAAAGTCTGTAATGTTGAGTCTCAAAAATTTTGAAACTATATTCATGTAATCAATTACCCTTTGACCGTGCTCGATGATTCACGAACATTTATGTGTATATAGATATGTGTATATAATATATAGTTATATTAATTAAGAACGTTAACAAAGTATTGGAGGTATAATACTTTACATGAATGTATGTGTTTCAATATATATTTAATACATTTTTCAACGGAATTAAAAGATAATATCAAATGATTGAATTATCAGATACATTGTGATATGATTTCGGGTCTCTGTTATGAGGTCCACTATGATTTAATAAATATATTCTTTTTAACAATATTCGGAAGAAATGGTAAAGTGATCTTATAGTGAGAACAAAGTGTCAATTAACGAGAGTTAGACAAAAGTTAGTGGAGACACCTGTTTGATTTTCAATATATGCTTTACAATAGTTTACTCGTGACTTTTGATAAGGTAACTATTTAACTTTCATATTAATTAATGTAAAAGTGAAATTATGAATGTAGATAACTTAGAAGATGAATATCGACAAGTTAAGTAAATCGACATTGTATATTAAAATAATTTCATGCACTTAACTATACATTGGACCTTACCCGACGATTCATGAACAATTGTTTGTAAATAAATATACTTATATATATAAATATAAATGTAAGTATATATATAATAATAATTGAAAATAATAAAATATAATTTAAACATTAAAATTTAATAGGTAAAATAAGATATAAATAATTATGTTGTAATTAGAAATGAATATATATATATATATATATATATATATATATATATATATATATATATATATATATATATATATATATATATATATATATATATATATATATATATATATATATATATATATATAATTATTATTATATGTATATTTTAATATATGTTAAAAGATATAAAACTTAATACTTACTATAACTTATTATGTAATGTATATTATATAGATGTATTACCTAAATAATAATATGTAATATTAAAATATAAGATTTTATTATAAATATAGTTGTTATAATAATGTTATTATTACTTTCAATATTAAAATAAATACTAGTGTTACTAATATTATTTCAAATATATAATCTATAGATACGAATTTTATATGTGTAAATTATTATAGTATTATTATTACTAATATTATTATTATCATTAATAATATTAGTATTATTATAATTATAATTAGTATTATTATAATAATAATAATAATAATTATTATTATTATTATTATTATTATTATTATTATTATTATTATTATTATTATTATTATTATTATTATTATTATTATTATTATTATTATAAATTGTATAGTTATCATTATCATTAATAATGATATTATTATTACTAATATATTATTATAAATTTTATTATTATTATTTATAATATTGAGAGCATTATTAATATAATTTATATATTAATAAATTATAATTAATAAGATTAATTATAATTTATAAATATAGATATATGAATACAGATAAATACAATTATAAACACTGAGTTATACAAAATCATACGCGTAATTCTATCACTGTCATGCTTATTTATTTTCCTTAATTCTGTTCATCTCGTGAAAACTTTGTCGACTAAATCATCACATCAAAACAAAAATTAACCAATAATATATGCTACATCCATCCATCAATTACTGATATATATTATTTGTTTGCTGTTATTCAAAAAGATAAAATCGAAATTCAATTAAACAAAACCGCCACTCTGTTCGTATTATCTTTTTACCAAAAATTCGAATTCGAAACATTTACCAATATCTAAAAATGCAGATGTGTTAGAGATCAGCTGCTTAAGCTACCTGCAAGTGTTCAGCCCTTAATTTCTTCAATTGACTTCAAATTTCGAAGTCAAAGTTAAAAATTTAAAAGTCAAACGAAGGTTCTGAGATCGAATTAAAGGAGTAGATGTTGTTTCTGTCAAAATTGATGATTCCCTAAGGTTCTGTAAATGATTTGCTACATACTTCATGTAGTAATCATAATCTAAAATTGTTCGAATCTTAAAATCAATGTTTGAGGTCTTCGTGTTCATCGTGAGCTCCAGTTCCTGCTTATTTATTTATTTTTTTTGTTTTCTTTTCTTTCTTTTCTCGATCAAAATACCACAGCAGGATTGTATCTGTTTCGTTTGTAAATACTAAACCAAATCTTGTTCACTGCTAGAGTTATTAGGTCTCGGTCTGTTTAATCTATGAAGATGAAGGAAGCCGAAAATGTGAGTTAATATAATTAATGTATTAATAATATCAGAAAAACAGAAAACGGATCCATGGTTGCGTGTGTTTCGGGTTAGCAAGAGGTCTCGGGTTCGAACCTGGGTGGCAGCACTTAATTTTTTTAAAGCTTATTTGGAAGGTAGTCTATTTTTTTATCATTATTATTATTATTATTATTATTATTATTATTATTATTATTATTATTATTATTATTATTATTATTATTATTATTATTATTATTATTATTATTATTATGAATAACTTATGAATATAGATATGATTGTGTATGATTATAATAAGCACCTTATTATGATGATAATATGAACTCGAATACGATATTTTCACTATAAACATATTAAGGTGATTTAAGTAATTAGGATTTTAATAAAGATATTAGTATTATAAGAAGATTATGATTATTAAATATAAATATGAAAGAAGTATAGTTTATATGTTATGCAGATTACTATAAATATAAAGTTAATATAACGATTTTGATGATGAACTTGATGATAATATAAGGAACAATTTATGAATATAAATAATTATGGTTAAAAATTGTAAACTAAAACTTATAAAAAGATTATACATTATTGATAACGGAATGAGCAAGTAATATAACGAACATTAAAGCATAGATATGATTAAGATTATATTAATATAAACATAATATTATGATCATGAATATTATAAACAACGTATTTATACATATAAATTTGTACACTTATAGATATATTAGAGTTATGTAAACTTAATAATGTATTAAAATATTCTAATAAGTGTTCAATATATATATTTAATTAACTTTTCAATAATTAAATTAAAATTTATTTAAATGAATCATTATTATCATTATTATTATTACTTTTATCATTATTATTATATAGTACCAATATTATTACTAATACTAGTATTATCATAATTATTAATTCCACAAACAAATGATCTTCATATAAAAATTTATTTAACTTAACTATATTAATATTTATTTAAAATATATAAAAATGAATATATTTAATTAAATAAAGAAATACATAAGTTATTAATATAAAAACTATATCACTAATTATATATATATATATATATATATATATATATATATATATATATATATATATATATATATATATATATATATATATTCGATTACAAGTATATGTTTTAATATATAAATGAATGATATAGGTTCGTGAATCCGAGACCAACCTTGCATTGTTCAATTGCGTCGTATGCATGTTTTGCTACAAAATATCGTATTGTGAGTTTCCTTTGCTCCCTTTTTAAATGCTTTTGAAATATATATTTTTGGGACTGAGAATACATGTGCTGCTTTTATAAATGTTTTACGAAATAGACACAAGTAATCGAAACTACTTTCTATGGTTGGATTATCGAATCGAATATCACCCTTTTTAGTCTGGTAATCTTAGAATTAGGGAACAGAAACCCTAATTGACGCGAATCCTAAAGATAGATCTATTGGGCCTAACAAACCCCATCCGGGTTACAGATGCTTTAGTACTTCGATTTTATCATGTCCGATGAGAGTCCCGGAATGATGGGGATATTCTAGACGCGTTTTGTTAATGTCGATTACCAGGTGTTCACCATATGAATGATTTTTATCTCTATGCAGTTTATGCGAAATGCCTGATATGAGATGGATTTTTAATTCGCGGGTTACGCGTGTTATTATGTACTCGGGTTACGTGTACAATTAATTATTTGAAATCTTGTGGTCTATTAAAATGATGGAAATGAATGTTTATGATAAACTAATGAACTCACCAACATTTTGCTTGACACTTGAAAGCATGTTTATTCTCAGGTTTGAAAGAAATCTTCCGCTGTGCATTTGCTCATTTAGAGATATTACTTGGAGTCATTCATGACATATTTCAAAAGACGTTGCATTCGAGTCGTTGAGTTCAACAAGATTACTAATAAGTCATTTATAGTTTGGATATATTATGAAAGGGTATGCATGCATGTAAACTTTCGATGTAATAAAAGTTTGTCTTTTAAAACGAATGAAATGTTTGTAAAATGTATCATATAGAGGTCAAATACCTCGCAATGTAATCATATGTTATTGTATTCGTTCTTATGGATTATGACGGGTTATTACATAATACATATATATCATAAGTCTTAATTAAAAATAATTACTTTTATATCATAAGTAATTTAATTATAATGCAAATCATTATTTATAACCTAAGGTCTAATTTTATAACCATAAGTTTTTATTAAAAGTTCGTCGGGTCATAACTTGAGCCTCGGGTGTTGGTTTTCGATGAATTATATATATATATCCTCGTCTAACCAACCAAACCGACATATTAGTGCACTCAAGAACACCCTAAGGTCAGTTCATAAGTCGTGAAGAACAGCCATGAACCAACCTAAATCCTTAATTCGTTTTAAATCTTGTTTTAGCCATTCCGGGTGATCCGTGGCTCGGATTTCGATGACCCGAACATGAATGTTCATTCAATCATCAATCCTAACCCAGTGGCACACCCTAGAGACTCCAAAAATGGTCACAAAGTCGGACCAAAACTGAACACACACGTTTTTACATTTCAATTTCATCAAAACCATAAATCGGGCATAACTTTTAATCCGAAACTCAAAACAACATGAATCCAAAGCCTAAAAGTATGCTCTTGATGAGAGGAACTCATTTATACACTTTAATTTATCATAAACATGAGTTATTTTTGAGTCCCCAAAAAAATTAAGGAATTAATTATGACAAAACTATAATTTATTTGCACTAAAATGTTATGTGCAGTCAGCACAAGTTTGTTTATGTATAGACAGCAGATATTGCTGTGTCGAGTGTTTAGTTTGCTGCTCAGTCTACCAACATAAGGTAGACAGTGTTCTTCAATCAGCACAGGATATGTACTCAGCAGTTCAAGAATATCAAGTGTCTCAGCAATGAAGAACCAGCACAGCTGGAATGCAGCTTACTACACAAGACAGCTATGCTCCATTATAAGCATAGTAGTTTCACGAGTGGTCTACATCAATGGTACTATTCAACATAAGTAAAATACAAAGTTGAACAAAAAAGGACACGCGTCGGCGGCTGACAAGTGACCTTACAAGACCACGTGGGAATGCAGAAGTTTAACGCATGTGCAGACATGGGTTATACTTTGTCAACACCTAGGGAACACAACATTCTATTTGTTTAATCAAATAGTGGTGCCAAACCGAATTGGGGTGTTCCTGCAAATAGCTACCAAAGAGCAAAGAGGAGAGCATGCTCTCTGATGCAGTTGTCCCCACAAGTACAGACATCCTATGTACCAGTGGACAATAGAACCATTACACAGTTAATAGGACTACTATAAATTGTTGTATCCACTATTGTAACAACTAGTGGTGTGGGTTTATTTATTTAGAGTCAAAAACGTGTAATAGCTTTTAGTTCACCTCTTAGCTATAATCTAGGTAATCTGTATCAACCAACTATCATTCCACCAAGGATAGTTGTAATTCTTTGTGATTCAATCAATAAAGAATAACCGTTGAAAATTACTCGTGACTCTATTTAATCTTCATGTTTGAATGCTAATCGTGTTTAACTGTTAAGTTAATTAAAAGAAATTGTATTCACCCCCCCCCCCCCCCTCTACAATACTCCTGCTGTTATCAAGGGACCAACAACTGGTATCAGAGCTTCAGTCTTGATAATTAATATCTTAGATCTGAATTCTCTCATGGCTGCATATTCAAATACAACTTACCTTGAAAATGGCTCATCCAATAGACCACCCAAATTTGATGAAGATGAGTATGAAACTTGGAAGGAAAGATTCATGCTTCACCTTGAGTCTACTGACCCACTCATGCCTGGTATTGCTACAGATGGTCCATTTGTTCCCACTGAGACAATTAGTAGTGCTTCAGCTACAGCTAACACTCCTGCTGTCCCTGGTCGAGAGGTTATTCTCACCCCTTCTAGATGGGATCCTGAGGATAAACGTCGTGTTGGACTTGACCCTAAAATCAAAACCCTGTTAGCTATAACTTTGCTTAACCCACTGTTCAAACTGATTAAGGGAAAAGAAAATGTCAAGCTTATGTTGGACTATCTAGATGTCACCTATGAGGGTATGGGAGAAGTAAGGCAGAACAGAATGATTGCTTTGAAAAGAGAATATGAAATGTTCTTTGCCTACAAGAATGAAACCCTTAAGCAAACCTTTATTAGGTTTAACTCCTTGATTGCAGACATGATCACTTTGAATGTCACCTATACTGAATTTGAACAAGTAAACAAATTCATTAATTCACTGCCTACTAAATGGAAATCTGTTACAGACCCTTTAAGAACCACTCAGACCTTAAAGAACTTTAACATGTCTTCTCTCTACAGTTCACTTTGGAACCATGAGAAAGCAGAGGCTAAATTTGAACTTAACTTGAAAGAAAACTTTAGGTCTGCCCCCACCACTTCAAAATCTTCTAAGACAGATGATACTGCTCTTATTACTGCTGCTAAAAAGAAAGCTCAAAAGGATTTACTGGTTCAAAAGTTGTTGGCAGAAGAAGAGACAGTTGAGAGTAATGTGGATAGTGGTATTGGGTCTGAAGAAAGCAGTGATGATGAAAGTGATACAGAAGGGTTTACTGAAGGTATGGCTTTGCTGGCTAGGCAGTTCAAAAGGTTCAATCGTAATGGAACCAGCAAGTCATACAAAGGGAGTAAGAAACCGAGTGCTAGGTATAGCAGCAAGTCAGTCAAGGGTCATAAATCTGTGTGTTATAATTGTGGGAAGGTTGGACACTTTGCTGCTGAATGCATGTCCAGGAAACCTTCAACTTCACATGCTAACTCTTTCTCAAAAGCTGACAAGTACAAGAACAAGTACAAAGCTATGAAAGCTTAGATGAAGGAAAGTGCTAAGACTGATAAGAAGGATAAAAAGCCAAAAAAGGTTCTAGTTGCTGAGCATCATGATTGGGATGAAACCATCTCGTCGTCTTCCTCTGATAGTGATATTGATGATGATGGTGCTGGTTATGCTCCAGATAAATAGCTGTGTTTAATGGCCAAGGAGGTCAAGGAGTCTGATGAGGATGATAGTGGTAGTAAGTTTTTGGCTGATATGAGGGAAGCTGATCAGAAAAGAGATTCACCTCAATGGAAAACTGAATTGATGTATAAGGTTGATAATTTTCGAACTTATACTGATGATGAAAAAGCCAAAATGTTTGACTACCTAAGAGTTGACTTATGTAGAGGAAGCAAACGTGAAGAAATTTTGAAAACTGACAACAAATCTTTAAATGAGAAACTTAAAAGCAAAAATGATGAAATTAAAATCTTGAAAGATGATATTTCCAAACTTGAAAAATAAAACTTTGCTTTAAGGTCTCTTCACGTTGAGGCAGCAGAAGTCAAGAACCAGCTGGATAATCTTAAAAAGGTTGTCGCTTCGTGGTGTACATCTGCTCAACGCACAGCCAAGTGTGTTAACGAGCAGGTGCCTGCCCAAGTTGAAGCTTTCTTTGCTGGTGACTATGCTGCTGCTTCTGCTATTGCAGAAGTTACTTTCATGGACCCAATTCTTGAAACTGATCCTGAAGCTATCTTGCCAAATACTTTTGCCAAGATAGTTAAGGGTAAAAAGATCTTGACAAATGAGTTTGTTAGACCTGCTGTGTCCCCACCACCTACCATGAAAGAGATTTTGGAGGATGAAGTTAAAGCAAGAGAAGCTAGTAACTCAATTGATGAGACTACTGACTCCTCAAGCATCTACTACATGACTCCAAAAGAAAGACGTATTAAAAGGGAAATCACTGAAAATAATCTAAGAAAAGTTAAACCAACTGATTCCCCTTCGTGTTCGAGTTCAAATTGTGCTGAGCCAGCTGATGACAAACTTACTGGTCAACCAGTAGCTGTAGACAAGCCAGTCAAATGTAATACTGGCAAGTCCAAGGCAGCAGAAAAAACTTCTTCTAGCTCATCTGCTTCAGTAGACAAGCCAGTAACTTCCCACGCTGGCTCGTCAAGTGATAAAGACAAAGCAATACGTCATGACTATGGTACTGGTTCTAAGAAGAAAGCTGCCCTTAAGGGAAAAGCAAAAGTGGACTTGAATGATGAGCTGTCTATCACTGAGATTATGACAGTCAAGCTTGACCAGCTAATTGAGGCAGTAACTAAAAGTCGACCCGATCTTACTGCACCAATTTACTCAGTGTATGACCAGTCACCGATACCAAATGTGAGAAAATGCTACAAATGTGGCAGCAAGTTTCACTTAGCCAACCGGTGTCCTCTAACCCTAACCCCATATGCTGCTGCTTCTTTAAGCAAACCAGCAGACAGGAAGAGATCATCAAAGATGACCCTTCCAGAACCCATCCTTGGATGGGTTCCTAAAAAGAACTAATCTCTTAGCTACTGTGCAGGGCATTCAAAATAAGCAAATCTGGTATCTCGATAGTGGTTGTTCGAGACATATGACCAGATGTATGAAATGTCCCGTTCTTATTGATTAAAAACGTTCCATATTAATTGATTTCGTTGCGAAGTTTTGACCTCTATGTGAGACGTTTTTCAAAGACTGCATTCATTTTTAAAACAAACCATAACCTTTATTTCATAAATAAAGGTTTAACAAGCTTTACGTAGATTATCAAATAATGATAATCTAAAATATCCTGTTTACACACGACCATTACATAATGGTTTACAATACAAATATATTACATCGAAATCAGTTTCTTGAATGCAGTTTTTACACAATATCATACAAACATGGACTCCAAATCTTGTCCTTATTTTAGTATGCAACAGCGGAAGCTCTTAGTATTCACCTGAGAATAAACATGCTTTAAACGTCAACAAAAATGTTGGTGAGTTATGGGTTTAACCTATATATATCAAATCGTAACAATAGACCACAAGATTTCATATTTCAATAACATCCCATACATAGAGATAAAAATCATTCATATGGTGAACACCTGGTAACCGACATTAACAAGATGCATATATAAGAATATCCCCATCATTCCGGGACACCCTTCGGATATGATATAAATTTTGAAGTACTAAAGCATCCGGTACTTTGGATGGGGTTTGTTAGGCCCAATAGATCTATCTTTAGGATTCGCGTCAATTAGGGTGTCTGTTCCCTAATTCTTAGATTACCAGACTTAATAAAAAGGGGCATATTCGATTTTGATAATTCAACCATAGAATGTAGTTTCACGTACTTGTGTCTATTTTGTAAATCATTTATAAAACCTGCATGTATTCTCATCCAAAAAATATTAGATTTTAAAAGTGGGACTATAACTCACTTTCACAGATTTTTACTTCGTCGGGAAGTAAGACTTGGCCACTGGTTGATTCACGAACCTATAACAATATATACATATATATCAAAGTATGTTCAAAATATATTTACAACACTTTTAATATATTTTGATGTTTTAAGTTTATTAAGTCAACTGTCCTCGTTAGTAACCTACAACTAGTTGTCCACAGTTAGATGTACAGAAATAAATCAATAAATATTATCTTGAATCAATCCACAACCCAGTGTATACGTATCTCAGTATTGATCACAACTCAAACTATATATATTTTGGAATCAACCTCAACCCTGTATAGCTAACTCCAACATTCACATATAGAGTGTCTATGGTTGTTCCGAAATATATATAGATGTGTCGACATGATAGGTCAAAACATTATATACATGTCTATGGTATCTCAAGATTACATAATATACAATACAAGTTGATTAAGTTATGGTTAGAATAGATTTGTTACCAATTTTCACGTAGCTAAAATGAGAAAAATTATCTAATCTTGTTTTACCCATAACTTCTTCATTTTAAATCCGTTTTGAGTGAATCAAATTGATATGATTTCATATTGAACTCTATTTTATGAATCTAAAAAGAAAAAGTATAGGTTTATAGTCGGAAAAATAAGTTACAAGTCATTTTGTAAAGGTAGTCATTTCAGTCGAAAGAACGACGTCTAGATGACCATTTTAGAAAACATACTTCCACTTTGAGTTTAACCATAATTTTTGGATATAGTTTCATGTTCATAATAAAAATCATTTTCCCAGAATAACAACTTTTAAATCAAAGTTTATCATAGTTTTTAATTAACTAACCCAAAACAGCCCGCGGTGTTACTACGACGGCGTAAATCCTGTTTTACGGTGTTTTTCGTGTTTCCAGGTTTTAAATCATTAAGTTAGCATATCATATAGATATAGAACATGTGTTTAGTTGATTTTAAAAGTCAAGTTAGAAGGATTAACTTTTATTTGCGAACAAGTTTAGAATTAACTAAACTATGTTCTAGTGATTACAAGTTTAAACCTTCGAATAAGATAGCTTTATATGTAAGAATCGAATGATGTTATGAACATCATTACTACCTCAAATTCCTTGGATAAACCTACTGAAAATGAGAAAAATAGATCTAGCTTCAAAGGATCCTTGGATGGCTTGAAAGTTCTTGAAGCAGAATCATGACACGAAAACAATTTCAAGTAAGATTTTCACTCGAAATAAGATTGTTATAGTTATAGAAATTGAATTAAAGTTTGAATATGATTATTACCTTGTATTAGAAAAATAACCTACTGTAAGTAACAAAGGTTTCTTGATCTTGGATGATTACTTGGAATGGATTTAGAAAACTTGGAAGTAAACTTGCAATCTTGGAAGTATTCTTGATTTTATGAAACTAGAACTTTTGGAATTTATGAAGAACACTTAGAACTTGAAGATAAAACTTGAGAGAGATCAATTAAATGAAGAAAATTGAAGAATGAAAGTGTTTGTAGGTGTTTTTGGTCGTTGGTGTATGGATTAGATATAAAGGATATGTAATTTTGTTTTCATGTAAATAAGTCATGAATGATTACTCATATTTTTGTAATTTTATGAGATATTTCATGCTAGTTGCCAAATGATAGTTCCCACATGTTTTAGGTGACTCACATGGGCTGCTAAGAGCTGATCATTGGAGTGTATATACCAATAGTACATATATCTAAAAGCTGTGTATTGTACGAGTACGAATACGGGTGCATACGAGTAGAATTGTTGATGAAACTGAACGAGGATGTAATTGTAAGAATTTTTGTTAAGTAGAAGTATTTTGATAAGTGTCTTGAAGTCTTTCAAAAGTATATGAATACATATTAAAACACTACATGTATATACATTTTAACTGAGTCGTTAAGTCATCGTTAGTCGTTACATGTAAATGTTGTTTTGAAACCTTTAGGTTAACGATCTTGTTGAATGTTGTTAACCCATTATTTATTATAACAAATGAGATGTTAAATTTTTATATTATCATGATATTATGATATATAATATATCTTAGTATGATATATATACAGTTAAATGTCGTTACAACGATAATCGTTACATATATGTCTTGTTTCGAAATCATTAAGTTAGTAGTCTTATTTTTACATATGTATTTCATTGTTAATACACTTAATAATATATTTACTTATCATTTAACATAATTAACCAAGTGTATCAATATCTTAATATGATTCATATGTACCTAGTAAGACGTTGTTATAACGATAATCGTTATATATATATCGTTTTCGAGTTTCTTAAATTAATAGTCTCATTTTTATGTATATAACTCATTGTTAAAATACCTAATGAGATACATACTTATAATAAAATCATGTTAACTATATATATAACCATTTATATGTCATCGTACAGTTTTTACAAGTTTTAACGTTCGTGAATCACCGGTCAACTTGGGTGGTCAATTGTCTATATGAAACCTATTTCAATTAATCAAGTCTTAACAAGTTTGATTGCTTAACATGTTGGAAACACTTAATCATGTAAATAACAATTTCATTTAATATATATATATATATATATATATATATATATATATATATATATATATATATATATATATATATATATATATATATATATATATATATATAACATGGAAAAGTTCGGGTCACTACAGTACCTACCCGTTAAATAAATTTCGTCCCGAAATTTTAAGCAGTTGGAGGTGTTGACGTATCTTCTGGAAATAAATGCGGGTATTTCTTCTTCATCTGATCTTCACGCTCCCAGGTGAACTCGGGTCCTCTACGAGCATTCCATCGAACCTTAACAATCGGTATCTTATTTTGTTTAAGTCTCTTAACCTCACGATCCATTATTTCGACGGGTTCTTCAATGAATTGAAGTTTTTCATTAATTTGGATTTCGTCCAACGGAATAGTGAGATCTTCTTTAGCAAAACATTTCTTCAAATTTGAGACGTGGAAAGTGTTATGTACAGCCGCGAGTTGTTGAGGTAGCTCCAGTTGGTAAGCTACTGGTCCGACACGATATATAATCTTGAATGGTCCAATGTACCTTGGATTTAGTTTCCCCCGTTTACCAAATCGAACAACGCCTTTCCAAGGTGAAACCTTACGCATGACCATTTCTCCAATTTCAAACTCTATATCTTTTCTTTTACTGTCCGCGTAGCTTTTTTGTCGACTCTGGGCGGTTTTCAATCTTTGTTGAATTTGGATGATTTTCTCGGTAGTTTCTTGTATTATCTCCGGACCCGTAATCTGTCTATCCCCCACTTCACTCCAACAAATCGGAGACCTGCACTTTCTACCATAAAGTGCCTCAAACAGTGCCATCTCAATGCTTGAATGGTAGCTGTTGTTGTAGGAAAATTCTGCTAACGGTAGATGTCGATCCCAACTGTTTCCGAAATCAATAACACAAGCTCGTAGCATGTCTTCAAGCGTTTGTATCATCCTTTCGCTCTGCCCATCAGTTTGTGGATGATAGGCAGTACTCATGTCTAGACGAGTTCCCAATGCTTGCTGTAATGTCTGCCAGAATCTTGAAATAAATCTGCCATCCCTATCAGAGATAATAGAGATTGGTATTCCATGTCTGGAGACGACTTTCTTCAAATACAGTCGTGCTAACTTCTCCATATTGTCATCTTCTCTTATTGGCAGGAAGTGTGCTGACTTGGTGAGACGATCAACTATTACCCAAATAGTATCATAACCACTTGCAGTCCTTGGCAATTTAGTAATGAAATCCATGGTAATGTTTTCCCATTTCCATTCCGGGATTTCAGGTTGTTGTAGTAGACCTGATGGTTTCTGATGTTCAGCTTTGACCTTAGAACACATCAAACATTCTCCTACATATTTAGCAATATCGGCTTTCATACCTGGCCACCAAAAATGTTTCTTAAGATCCTTGTACATCTTCCCCATTCCAGGATGTATTGAGTATCTGGTTTTATGAGCTTCTCTAAGTACCATTTCTCTCATATCTCCAAATTTTGGTACCCAAATTCTTTCAGCCCTATACCGGGTTCCATCTTCCCGAATATTAAGATGCTTCTCCGATCCTTTGGGTATTTCATCCTTTAAATTTCCCTCTTTTAAAACTCCTTGTTGCGCCTCTTTTATTTGAGTAGTAAGGTTAGTGTGAATCATTATATTCATAGATTTTACTCAAATGGGTTCTCTGTCATTTCTGCTCAAGGCGTCGGCTACCACATTTGCCTTCCCCGGGTGTTAACGAATCGCAAAGTCATAATCATTCAACAATTCAATCCACCTACGCTGCCTCATATTCAGTTGTTTCTGATTAAATATGTGTTGAAGACTTTTGTGGTCGGTATATATAATACTTTTGACCCCATATAAGTAGTGCCTCCAAGTCTTTAATGCAAAAACAACCGCGCCTAATTCCAAATCATGCGTCGTATAATTTTGCTCGTGAATCTTCAATTGTCTAGACGCATAAGCAATCACCTTCGTCCGTTGCATTAATACACAACCGAGACCTTGCTTTGATGCGTCACAATAAATTACAAAATCATCATTCCCTTCAGGCAATGACAATATATGTGCCGTAGTTAGCTTTTTCTTCAATAATTGGAACGCCTTCTCTTGTTCATCCTTCCATTCAAATTTCTTCCCTTTATGCGTTAATGCAGTCAAGGGTTTTGCTATTTTGGAGAAATCTTGGATGAATCTTCTGTAGTAACCAGCCAATCCTAAAAATTGACGTATATGCTTCGGAGTTTTTGGGGTTTCCCACTTTTCAACGGTTTCGATCTTTGCCGGGTCCACCTGGATACCTTCTTTGTTCACTATGTGACCGAGGAATTGAACTTCTTCCAACCAAAATGCTCACTTTGAAAACTTAGCGTACAGTTTTTCTTTCCTCAATACTTCTAGCACTTTTCTCAAATGTTCTTCGTGCTCTTGATCATTCTTTAAGTAAATAAGTATGTCATTGATGAAAACAATGACAAACTTGTCAAGATATGGCCCATACACTCGGTTCATAAGGTACATGAACACAGCTGGGGCGTTAGTCAATCCAAACGGCATAACCATAAACTCGTAATGACCATAACGCGTCCTAAAAGCAGTTTTTGGAATATCATCCTCCTTTACTCGCATTTGATGATATCCAGAATGTAAATCAATCTTCGAATAAACCGACGAGCCTTGTAGTTGATCAAATAAGTCGTCAATTCTCGGCAGTGGATAACGGTTTTTGATGGTAAGTTTGTTCAACTCTCTGTAGTCAATACACAACCTAAATGTACCATCCTTCTTCTTGACAAACAAAACAGGAGCTCCCCATGGTGATGTGCTTGGTCGAATGAAACCACGTTCTAATAGTTCTTGCAGTTGGCTTTCGAGTTCTTTCATCTCACTGGGTGCGAGTCTATAAGGAGCACGAGCTATTGGTGCAGCTCCTGGTACAAGATCTATTTGAAATTCAACAGATCGATGTGGAGGTAGTCCCGGTAATTCTTTCAGAAAATACATCGGGAAATTCTTTTGCGACGGGAACATTATTGATGCTCTTTTCTTCAGTTTGTACTTTCTCGACGTGTGCTAGAACAGCATAGCAACCTTTTCTTATTAGTTTTTGTGCCTTCAAATTACTAATAAGATGTAGCTTCGCGTTGCCCTTTTCTCCGCACACCATTAAGGGTTCTCCTTATTCTCGTACAATGCGAATTGCATTTTTATAACATACGATCTATGCTTTCACCTTCTTCAGCCAGTCCATGCCAACTATTACATCAAAACTCCCTAACTATACGGGTATCAAATCAATCTTAAATATTTCACTACCCAGTTTAATTTCTCGATTCCGGCATATATAATCTGTTGAAATTAATTTACCGTTTGCTAATTCGAGTAAAAATTTACTATCCAACGGCGTCAATGGACAACTTAATTTAGCACAAAAATCTCTACTCATATAGCTTCTATCCGCACCCGAATCAAATAAAACGTAAGCAGATTTATTGTCAATAAGAAACGTACCCGTAACAAGCTCCGGGTCTTCCTGTGCCTCTGCCGCATTAATATTAAAAACTCTTCCGCGGCCTTGTCCATTCGTGTTCTCCTGGTTCGGGCAATTTCTAATAATGTGGCCCGGTTTTCCACATTTATAACAAACTGCATTGGCATAACTTGCTCCGACACTACTTGCTCCGCCATTACTCGTTCCGACACCATTTGTTCCTTTCGTTCTGTTAACCCCTAGTCCGTAGACCTCACACTTCGCCGCGCTATGACCATTTCTTTTACACTTGTTGCAAAATTTGGTGCAGAACCCCGAGTGATACTTTTCACACCTTTGGCATAGCTGCTTCTGATTGTTGTTGTTGTTGTGGTTGTTATTGTTGTTGTGACAACCCGAAAATTTCCAACCAAATTTAAACTTTAATCTTTATATGTTTCCGACACGATAAGCAATATTTGTTAAGTTAAATTGCAAGAATTTTAAACTATGTTCATACATTCATTCAACCTCGACCAAGTTCCAACGATTCACGAACCATTAAACGAATATGATTATATATGTATATGTGTATATATATTATAACTTGAAACGTAAATAAAATATTAGATTAAATACTTTATATGATTGTATCTGTTTCAAAATGTTTATCAATGGAATTAGAAGATAAGATCAAATGATTGAATTATCAGATATATTGAATTATGATTACAAGTCTCGGTTGAAAGGCCCACGTTGATTTGAGAAATCTTTCCATTTTAACAATATTCGGAAAATGGTAAAGTGATTTATAAATAAGAACAAATTGTCAATCATTGAGAACTAGACAAAGGATAGTGGAAGATTGAATCTCATAAAGACTCGATTGATCTATTTAGTTTCAAACGTACAAAAACGTTTTCAGTTTAAAAAGAACTTTATTATTAAAACGTATATAACTTTTATAAATATCTAGAACCATTTTTGACAACTCATTACTTAACTAGTATGATAAAGATAACGATATTTATATTTTATTTTATTAAATATATATAACGATTTAAATTAATATTATATATATTTATACGTGTATTATACGTACATAGTTTTATACTTTTACTATACTTAAACTTTACCTTTACTTTATTTTTACTTTACTTTAACTTTAATAATTCACTTTAATAATTCATACTTTAATAATTCACTTTAATAATTCATACTTTAATAATTCACTTTAATAATTCATACTTTAATAATTCACTTTAATAATTCATACTTTAATAATTCACTTTAATAATTCAAAAATCTATTATAAATAGAATTCAATAGGTTTCATTATTTCATAGAAACTTGAAAATATTTTTCTCTAAACTCTCTCAATCGATTTACATATATATATTTACTCCGTATTATTTCAAGATATTATTAGTATACATAAAATATTACGACGGAGTGTTGTCCGAGTGGTTTCGAAATTATTTTTCGAGTAGGATAGGATTAAGGAAATTATGGGTTATAGCTATGGAGGTGATTGAGTATGGTTCATGGGTATGCTCATGAGGTCAATATAGTGTTTATCATTTCCGTTGCGTCTACATACCTTTCCTGCAATATTGAATCTCAATATTGATACGTGAGTACTCATAATTTAACTTTTACATACTAATAGTGTATCCCTGACTAGTGCTCGAGTATTTAGGATTATGCATGCTTGTACTTTTGATATTGCCCTTAGACAGGTTAGGTTGAATATTGAATTAGTTACACTTGCGGTTGAGATAAGGTATAAGATATGCATGTCCTTGGAAAGCTAGCGAAAAATTAAGAACTTTTCCTTTAAATATCAAATGGTTTCGATGAACGGATTAGAAGTTATAATCAATTGAATTTTTGATATTTTTATTAAAAATGATTATTATTATCTTCGTTTTTTATCGTCGTTCTAGTTTTATCTTATTATTATCATTATTATTATCTTTATCAATAAAAGGGATTTATCATTAAAAATTGTTAATTTTTTTTATTATTACTATCGTTATTATCGTTAAAGTTATAATTAGTATTATTATTATTATCCATTTATTATCATTTTTATTATTATTATTATTATTATTATTATTATTATTATTATTATTATTATTATTATTATTATTATTAGTATTATTATTATTATTATCATTATTAATATATATCATTATTTAAAAATGGTTATTGTTATTGTTATTATTATTATTACTATATTATCATTAAGATAATTATTAGTATTATCGTTAATAATGTTATAGTAACTATCATTATTAATATAAGTGTAATTAAAACAAATATTTGTAACACCTAATTATTTTGATTACTATTATTATCATTATTATGAACACGATATAAAAGACGATTAAAAGCTATTAAACGAAACGATTAGGAAATAATGAGTAAGAGTATCATGATGAAATTAAAATATTATAAGATATTGATTTAGATAAAATTATCGTTCTTATTATTTTTATCATTACTATTATTATTAAAAGTATCGTTAGTATTAAAACTATCATTTTAACAAAAATTATCATTTTAATAGAAATGTCATTGTTACTATAAAATATCATTATTATTATTATTTTAAATAGAATTATTATTTTAAAGATAATATTAAAAATTATCGTAAATATTAAAGTTATCATAATTAGAATTATCGTTTTATCATAATGTCATCTTAGTAATTATAAATATTGATATTTTTATAATAATAATTATTATTACAAAATAATACAACTTTTACTTACTATCATTATAGATATTATTTTATGAAATAAATATGTGATACAAACATATTTTACTACGTGTAATAACTTACTTTAATAATACCTATCATATTATCTTTATGATATTAAATGAACCCTATAAATTTTATTACTTAATATACATAAAAGTATATTTTATTACATAAATTTAATATAAAATTTTATTTATTAATAAATAAATTATATTATTACTCTAATAAATCTTTTAAAAATATTTAAAAATATAAAACGACGATATTTAAACTATATATTAATCATGTATAGATTTTTGGAAATTATTTTGAGTCAAATTTACTTTTGTTGACTTTTGCATATTAGTCTCGAGCATTAAGATTGTGGTACACTATGACTTGACCTAATTTGTTAGACAAATATTGACCAACACATAATTATATATAATTAATTTAGGTTCGTGAATCCGAGGCCAACCTTGCACTTGTTCAATGACGTTATATGTATTTTTACTACGAAATACAGTATGGTGAGTTTCATTTGCCCTTTTTACTCTTTACATTTTTGGGCTGAGAATACATGCAAATGCTTTATTAACTGTTTTACAATATTTATATGCGTGAGTTTCATTTGCCTTTTTATCCTTTATATTATTGGGACTGAGAATACATGCGCTTTTATAAATGTTTGACGAAATAGACACAAGTAATTGAAACTACATTCTATGGTTGAATTATCGAAATCGAATATGCCCCTTTTTATTAAAGTCTGGTAATCTAAGAATTAGGGAATAGACACCCCAATTGACGTGAATCCTAAAGATAGATCTATTGGGCCTAACAAACCCCATCCAAAGTACCGGATGCTTTAGTACTTCGAAATTTATATCATGTCCGAAGGAGGATCCCGGAATGATAGGGGATATTCTTATATGTATCTAGTTAATGTCGGTTACCAGGTGTTCACCATATGAATGATTATTTTTGTCTCTATGCATGGGACGTATATTTATGAGAACTGGAAATGAAATTCTTGTGGTCTATTAAAATGATGGAAATAAATGATTATGATAAACTAATGAACTCACCAACCTTTTGGTTGACACTTTAAAGCATGTTTATTCTCAGGTGTTAAAGAAATCTTCCGCTGTGCATTTGCTCATTTTAAAGATATTACTTGGAGTCTTTCATAGCATATTTCAAAGAACGTTGCATTCGAGTCATTGAGTTCATCAAAGATTATTATTAAATCAATTTATAGTTGTATAGTGGATATAATGAAATGGTATGCATGCCTGTCAATTTTCAATGTAAAGAAAGTTCGTATTTTAAAAACGAATGCAATGTTTGTAAAATGTATCATATATAGGTCAAATACCTCGCAATGTAATCAACTAATGTGAATCATTTATAATGTATATGAACGGGTCCTTTCAGTTGTTGGGATGATTGTTGTAGTTGCTGTTGTTGTTGTTGTTGTTGTTGTTGTTGGGCCGTTTGTTGTAGTTGCGATTGATGTTGCGATTGTTGGGATAATTGTTGCGATTATTATTGTAATTGCTGTTGTTGTTGTATTGGTGATTCTTATCATCGTTTTACTCCCACTTTCTTTTAACTTGCTTCACATTGGCCTATTCAGCCGTCTGTTCTTTAATTCTTTCCTCAATCTGGTTCACTAGTTTGTGAGCCATTCTACATGCCTGTTGTATGGAGGCGGGCTCGTGTGAACTTATATCGTCTTAGATTCTTTCCAGTAATCCTTTCACAAATGCGTCGATCTTCTCTTTCACATCTTCGAACGCTCCCGGACACAATAGGCACAATTATGTGAATCGTCTTTCGTACGTGGTAATATCAAATCCTTGGGTTCGTAACCCTCTAAGTTCTGTCTTGAGCTTATTGACCTCGGTTCTGGGACGGTACTTCTCGTTCATCAAGTTCTTGAATGCTGACCACGGTAGTGCGTACGTATCATCTTGTCCCACTTGCTCTAGATAGGTATTCCACTATCTTAATGCAGAACCTGTGAAGGTATGCGTAGCATACTTCACTTTGTCCTCTTCAGTACACTTACTTATGGCAAACACCGATTCGACCTTCTCAGTCCACCGTTTCAATCCGATCGGTCCTTCGGTTCCATCAAATTCCAAAGGTTTGCAGGCAGTGAATTCTTTGTAGGTGCATCCTACACGATTTCCTGTACTACTAGATCCAAGGTTATTGTTGGTATGTAGCGCAGCCTGTACTGCGGCTATGTTTGAAGCTAGAAAAGTACGGAATTCCTCTTCATTCATATTCACGGTGTGTCGAGTAGTCGGTGCCATTTCCTTCAAAATAGTCAAATGGAACAAGTTAATCATACAGAATATTAAGAGTAGTTAATAGTATTTCGTAGCATAATATGAACTCATTTATAAAAGCTTTTTCTTCATATTAGCATTTTATAAATTTAAATTCGGGTAGTACCTACCCGTTAAGTTCATACTTAGTAGCTAATATACAATTTAACTACTACAATTCTATATGAAAAACTGATTATAACAATATTTCGCGTTCAAACTTTTATACAATATTTTACAAACTTACAATACCGCTTATTTTACATAAAGCATGAAATATAACACACAATAACTTTGATACAAGATAGTTGTGAAGATAATTCTAGCTAGTACACAAGTCGTTCAGCAAAGGCAATAAAGACACGTAATTCATACGTCCAGAAACAAGTCATGCATTCTGGTTTTACTAGGACTACTTCCCATCCTTGGTCTTGTGGAACATAACCATTATGACCGTTGATAAGACAGCATGTTGTAACGTCGTCAAAGGGACGAGGGTTACGTAATGACCAACAGTCTCGTAATAACCTAAAAACCTCATTTCTTACCCCAATTACCAACTCCGTCACTTATGGGAACGTTTTGTTTAATAGTTGTATCCCGATGTTCTTTTTCTCACTTTGGTGAGAAGTAAAAATTACTAACCCGTAAGCATAGCATGCTTCTTTATGTTGCATGTTAGCCGCTTTTTCTAAATCATGAAGTCCTATATTCGGATACATTGTGTCAAAATAATTTCTTAACCCGTTGCGTAAAATAGCATTTGGGTTCCCCGCAATATATGCGTCAAAGTAAACACATCGTAACTTATGGGTTTCCCAATGTGATATCCCCCATCTTTCAAACGAAAGTCTCTTATAAACCAAGACATTCTTGGAACGTTCTTCGAATGTCTTACAAACTGATTTCGCCGTAAATAGTTGTGCCGAAGAATTCTGACCGACTCTAGACAAGATTTCAACAATCATGTCTCCGGGTAGGTCTCTTAAAATATTGGGTTGTCTATCCATTTTGTGTTTTTATACTGTAAAATAGACAAGAGTTAGATTCATAAAAAAAAAATACTTATTAATACAAGCAATTTTTACATATATCATAAAGCATAAGCACACTATATTACATATATTACACCACACGAATACAACTATCTTATTCCGACTCGCTCATTTCTTCTTCTTCGGTTTTGGTTCGTTTTGCCAAGTTTCTAGGGATATATGATGTTCCCCTAATATGAGCTGTCATTTTCCACAACGGTTTAGAAAAACCTGGTGGTTTAGAGGTTCCCGGGTCATTGTTACAACTTAAGGGCTTCGGGGGTTGACGATACATATAAAGTTCATCGGGGTTGGAATTAGATTTCTCTATTTTTATGCCCTTTCCCTTATTATTTTCTTTTGCCTTTTTAAATTCAGTTGGGGTAATTTCTATAACATCATCGGAATTCTCGCCGGAATCCGATTCATCGGAGAATTGGTAATCCTCCCAATATTTTGCTTCCTTGGCGGAAACACCATTGACCATAATTAACCTTGGTCGGTTGGTTAAGGATTTTCTTTTACTTAACCGTTTTATTATTTCCCCCACCGGTTCTATTTCCTCCTCCGGTTCCTCCTCTTCCGGTTCTGATTCTTCTTCCGGTTCTGATTCTTCTTCCGGTTCTTCTTCGGGAACTTGTGAATCAGTCCAATATATATTCGACTCTTCATTATTATTAGGTGAGTCAATGGGATTTGTGCTAGAGGTAGACATCTATCACACAATATCAAACATGTTAAGGGATTAATATATCACATAATATATACATGTTAATAATATATAGTTTCCAACAAAAATGTTAAGCAATCATTTTTAAAGAAAACACGGTCGAAGTCCAGACTCACTAATGCATCCTAACAAACTCGATAAGATACACTAATGCAAATTTTCTGGTTCTTTAAGACCAACGCTCGGATACCAACTGAAATGTCCCGTTCTTATCGATTAAAAACGTTCCATATTAATTGATTTCGTTGCGAGGTTTTGACCTCTATATGAGACGTTTTTCAAAGACTGCATTCATTTTTAAAACAAACCATAACCTTTATTTCATAAATAAAGGTTTAACAAGCTTTACGTAGATTATCAAATAATGATAATCTAAAATATCCTGTTTACACACGACCATTACATAATGGTTTACAATACAAATATGTTACATCGAAATCAGTTTCTTGAATGCAGTTTTTACACAATATCATACAAATATGGACTCCAAATCTTCTCCTTATTTTAGTATGCAATAGCAGAAGCTCTTAGTATTCACCTGAGAATAAACATGCTTTAAACATCAACAAAAATGTTGGTGAGTTATAGGTTTAACCTATATATATCAAATCGTAACAATAGACCACAAGATTTCATATTTCAATACACATCCCATACATAGAGATAAAAATCATTCATATGGTGAACACCTGGTAACTGACATTAACAAGATGCATATATAAGAATATCCCCATCATTCCGGGACACCCTTCGGATATGATATAAATTTCGAAGTACTAAAGCATCCGTACTTTGGATGGGGTTTGTTAGGCCCAATAGATCTATCTTTAGGATTCGCGTCAATTAGGGTGTCTGTTCCCTAATTCTTAGATTACCAGACTTAATAAAAAGGGGCATATTCGATTTTGATAATTCAACCATAGAATGTAGTTTCACGTACTTGTGTCTATTTTGTAAATCATTTATAAAACCTGCATGTATTCTCATCCAAAAAATATTAGATTTTAAAAGTGGGACTGTAACTCACTTTCACAGATTTTTACTTCGTCGGGAAGTAAGACTTGTCCACTGGTTGATTCACGAATCTATAACAATATATACACATATATCAAAGTATGTTCAAAATATATTTACAACACTTTTAATATATTTTAATGTTTTAAGTTTATTAAGTCAGCTGTCCTCGTTAGTAACCTACAACTAGTTATCCACAGTTAGATGTACAGAAATAAATCGATAAATATTATCTTGAATCAATCCACGACCCAGTGTATACGTATCTCAGTATTGATCACAACTCAAACTATATATATTTTGGAATCAACCTCAACCCTGTATAGCTAACTCCAACATTCACATATAGAGTGTCTATGGTTGTTCCGAAATATATATAGATGTGTCGACATGATAGGTCAAAACATTGTATACGTGTCTATGGTATCTCAAGATTACATAATATACAATACAAGTTGATTAAGTTATGGTTGGAATAGATTTGTTACCAATTTTCACGTAGCTAAAATGAGAAAAATTATCCAATCTTGTTTTACCCATAACTTCTTCATTTTAAATCCGTTTTGAGTGAATCAAATTGCTATGGTTTCATATTAAACTCTATTTTATGAATCTAAACAGAAAAAGTATAGGTTTATAGTCGGAAAAATAAGTTACAAGTCATTTTTGTAAAGGTAGTCATTTCAGTCGAAAGAACGACGTCTAGATGACCATTTTAGAAAACATACTTCCACTTTGAGTTTAACCATAATTTTTGGATATAGTTTCATGTTCATAATAAAAATCATTTTCCCAGAATAATAACTTTTAAATCAAAGTTTATCATATTTTTAATTAACTAACCCAAAACAGCCCGCGGTGTTACTACGACGGCGTAAATCCGGTTTTACGGTGTTTTTCGTGTTTCCGGGTTTTAAATCATTAAGTTAGCATATAATATAGATATAGAACATGTGTTTAGTTGATTTTAAAAGTCAAGTTAGAAGGATTAACTTTTATTTGCGAACAAGTTTAGAATTAACTAAACTATGTTCTAGTGATTACAAGTTTAAACCTTCGAATAAGATAGCTTTATATGTATGAGTCGAATGATGTTATGAACATCATTACTACCTCAAATTCCTTGGATAAACCTACTGGAAATGAGAAAAATAGATCTAGCTTCAAAGGATCCTTGGATGGCTTGAAAGTTCTTGAAGCAGAATCATGACACGAAAACAATTTCAAGTAAGATTTCCACTCGAAATAAGATTGTTATAGTTATAGAAATTGAATTAAAGTTTGAATATGATTATTACATTGTATTAGAAAGATAACCTACTGTAAGTAACAAAGGTTTCTTGATATTGGATGATTACTTGGAATGGATTTAGAAAACTTGGAAGTAAACTTGCAATATTGGAAGTATTCTTGATTTTATGAAACTAGAACTTTTGGAATTTATGAAGAACACTTAGAACTTGAAGATAGAACTTGAGAGAGATCAATTATATGAAGAAAATTGAAGAATGAAAGTGTTTGTAGGTGTTTTTGGTCGTTGGTGTGTGGATTAGATATAAAGGATATGTAATTTTGTTTTCATGTAAATAAGTCATGAATGATTACTCATATTTTTGTAATTTTATGAGATATTTCATGCTAGTTGCCAAATGACGGTTCTCACATGTGTTAGGTGACTCACATGGGCTGCTAAGAGCTGATCATTGCAGTGTATATACCAATAGTACATATATCTAAAAGCTGTGTATTGTACGAGTACGAATACGGGTGCATACGAGTAGAATTGTTGATGAAACTGAACGAGGATGTAATTGTAAGCATTTTTGTTAAGTAGAAGTATTTTGATAAGTGTCTTGAAGTCTTTCAAAAGTGTATGAATACATATTAAAACACTACATGTATATACATTTTAACTGAGTCGTTAAGTCATCGTTAGTCGTTACATGTAAATGTTGTTTTGAAACCTTTAGGTTAACGATCTTGTTGAATGTTATTAACCCATTATTTATTATAACAAATGAGATGTTAAATTGTTATATTATCATGATATTATGATATATAATATATCTTAGTATGATATATATACAGTTAAATGTCGTTACAACGATAATCGTTACATATATGTCTCGTTTCGGAATCATTAAGTTAGTAGTCTTATTTTTACATATGTATTTCATTGTTAATACACCTAATAATATATTTAATTATCATTTAACATAATTAACCAAGTGTATCAATATCTTAATATGATTCATATATACCTAGTAAGACGTTGTTATAACGATAATCGTTATATATATCGTTTTCGAGTTTCTTAAATTAATAGTCTCATTTTTATGTATATAACTCATTGTTAAAATACCTAATGAGATACATACTTATAATAAAATCATGTTAACTATATATATAACCATATATATGTCATCGTATAGTTTTTACAAGTTTTAACGTTCGTGAATCACCGGTCAACTTGGGTGGTCAATTGTCTATATGAAACCTATTTCAATTAATCAAGTCTTAACAAGTTTGATTACTTAACATGTTGGAAACACTTAATCATGTAAATAACAATTTCATTTAATATATATATATATAAACATGGAAAAGTTCGGGTCACTACAATGTAAGTCCCTGCTGATGGACTATCAAGAAAAGAATGGTCCAGTTGTGTCGTATGGAGATAATTCATTGGGTTACACAAAGGGTTTTGGTACTTTGATAAATGGGAATGTCACGTTCTCAAATGTTGCATATGTCGTTGGGCTTAAACATAATTTACTTAGCATAAGCCAACTAACAAGTAAGAATAAGATAGTCCAGTTCAGAAAGAAAATTGGCACTATTTTTGATAAGACAGGGAAGCCACTGCTGACTGCCAAACGTCATGAAAACATGTATCAAATTGACATGAACACAGCAGTCACAACAACTGATACTTTTTTCTATTCAAAGGCAGCAGACAACCTGAAGTGGTTATGGCACAGGAGACTCTCACATCTCAACTTCAAAGACATTCACAAATTATCCTGTAGAAGTTTAGTGTCTGGGCTACCCACCATGTCTTATGTAAAGGACAGATTGTGTCCTGGTTGTGAAAAGGGAAAACATCACCATGCCTTATTCAAATCAAAGCAAATTTCATCTGTTGAGAAACCATTTCATTTACTTCATATGGATCTTTTTGCACCTGTTAATGTGGCCAGCTGTAGTGGGAAGAAGTATACACTGGTTATTGTTGATGAATATTTCAGATACACCTGGGTATTCTTTTTGAAGCAAAAGAGTGAAGCTGCTGATGAAATTATCAATTTTATCAAAATAATGGAGCTTTTGAATGGGCAACTGGTGAAACAGCTAAGAAGTGATCATGGTACATAATTCAGAAATACTACATTAGAAGAATTTTGTGCTGTCAAAGGTATTTCACAAAAATTTTCTGCTGTGAGAACACCTCAACAGAATGGTATTGCAGAAAGAAGAAACAGAACTCTCATTGAAGCAGCAAGATCTATGTTAGCTGAGTCTGGGTTGAAAAATTCATATTGGGCAGAAGCTGTGAACACTGCATGTTTTACCCAGAATAGATCTTTAATAGTGAAAAGACATCAGAAAACTGCTTATGAAGTTCTCAAAGGAAGAAGACCCTCAATTTCATTTCTTCATGTATTTAGCACTCCCTGTTTCATTCTAAACAATAGGGATCAGCTAGGCAAGTTTAATTCTAACGCTGATGAAGGTATATTCTTGGGATATTCCAACATGTCAAAGGCATATAGGGTTTTCAATACAAGAAAGGGTTGTTTTGAAGAATCAATTAATGTTACATTTGATGAAACTGTCCCAGCCTCATCTCCCAGATCTTTAGATGAAGATTTATTGTTTAAAGAGCCTACTCAGTAAGCTCGTGATGATGAAGAAGAACCAGCTGCAAATCCCTCACCAATCCATGTTGCTGGGTTCTCTGATGATGAGATGGAACACTCTGTTCCATCTGTGTCTAAACCAAGTGGACCTACTGGCTTTACCGAAGTTCTACAACTTGAGCATAGGTCTACTGGTTCTGAAGGATCACAAGCTGGTACTGGTTACATTAATAATGAACAGCTGTCTCCAACTGCTGCTCATACCTTTGAACCAGCTGATGATCAAGATGCTGTGTGTTTCACGACAAGCTGACCAGTTCATAACACTAGATGGACAAAAGAGCATCCAATTGAGCAAGTTATTGGTAATTTAGCTAGTGGTGTTAAAACAAGAAGGCATGCAACCAGCAACTTTTGTATGCATGTAAATTTTGTGTCTACCATTGAACCTACATGTCCTGATGAAGCAATCAAAGATCCAAGCTGGGCAGGAGCTATGCAAGAAGAGATCTCCCAGTTTGATAGGAATAAGGTTTGGACATTGGTACCTAAACCTGATGATGAAACTAAGAAGATCATTGGTACCAAGTGGGTTTTCAAGAACAAGATGGATGAAGATGGGATTGTGATCAGAAACAAAGCTAGGTTGGTAGCTCAAGGGTTCAAACAGGAAGAAGGATTGGATTATGGAGAGACATATGCTCCAGTGGCTAGGATGGAAGCTATCAGATTGTTCTTGGCATATGCTGCTAAGATGAACTTTAGGGTATTCCAGATGGATGTTAAATCTGCATTTCTAAATGGGAAGCTGCAAGAAGAAGTTTATGTCAAACAGCCTCCTGGTTTTGTAAGCAGTAAATATCCAGACCATGTCTACAAGCTAGGTAAAGCTCTTTATGGCCTCAAACAGGCTCCAAGAGCATGGTATGAGACACTTCATGTGTATCTCACTGGTATAGATTTTAAAGTTGGAACAAATGATACCACTCTATTCTTAAAAGAGACAGATGGTGATCTCTTGCTGGTACAGATATATGTGGATGATATTATTTATGGATCTAAAAATGAGAAACATTGTCAAGATTTTTCAAAATTTATGTCAAAGACATATGAAATGAGCTTACAAAGAGATTTGCAATACTTTTTGGGATTGCAAATTAAACTTGATGATGGAATTTTTATAAGTCAGGATAAATATATCAAAGATATGTTAAAGAAATTTGGTCTGACCTGTTTAAAAGATATAGGGACCCCAATGGCAACATCTATTAAAATAGATGCTGATCCCAATGGTGAACCAGTCCATATCACTAAATATAGAGGTATGATTGGATCCCTACTTTATCTTATAGCCAGCAGACCAGATATTATGTTTGCCACATGTCTTTGTACCAGATATCAAGCTGATCCTAAAGAGTCACACTTGCTAGCAGTAAAAAGGATATTTAGGTATCTGAAAGCTACTGCTAAACGTGGTCTTTGGTATCCCAAAGACCAGGATTTTGAGCTAATTGGGTATTCAGATGCTGACTTTACAGGATACAAAATAGACAGGAAAAGTACTACTGGTGGTTGCCAGTTACTGGGTGGTAGGCTAGTCAGCTGGATGAGCAAAAAGCAAAATACTGTGTCCACATCTACTGCTGAGGCAGAATACGTTTCTGCTAGTAGTTGTACTGCTCAAGTACTATGGATGCAAAGCCAGCTGAAAGACTATGGTGTTCATGTTACAAAGACTCCAATCTACTGTGACAACACAAGTGCAATTGCTATCACCAACAATCCTATGATGCATTCAAGAACAAATCACATTGACGTTCGATATCATTTCATAAGGGATCATGTTCAAAAGGGAGATGTGGAGCTACATTTTATTTCAACAGACCAGCAGTTAGCAGATCTATTCACAAAGCTCTTAGATGAGAAACGTTTTAACTATCTCATCTCTGAGCTGGGTATGCTTGAACTTTAAATAAAATACAATTTTTGTTGGTGTGCTGGCTTTACAACATGTAGAGCAAACCAGTAAGTCACATTTGTTAACTTACTACCTACATGTCAAACACTCAGTACAACAAGGTCTTTTATACTTTGGTTACTCAAAATGTTTTTAAATGAAATAATAAATAGCTCACAAAATTAAATGATTCCTTAAACCTAAAACTCATTTACTCCCAATGATTTAAATTAAATTCATGACATATTAAATGTAACAAAGTATTTTGTATTTAATACAAAACTTATTTTGTGGTCTTTAAATCAATTTTGAATTAAAACCTACTGCATTTAATGCTGAATGGGATGTATGAGTGTTCAAGCCGTATATACGTCATGTCAACAGTCTGTGTCTCCTCGAAAGTGTGCTAGTCTGTCACATCTGCCCACGTGCCTACAGATGATAGTTGCCATTTTTCTCTCTCCTACACTTTTTCATCCAATCACAACGGTTAAAAGAGTGTTTTATCTTCCATAATAACCTTCGGTTATTCATTATTCAAAATTACATACTCTTTTCTCTCAAAATCTTCAAACCTTCCAACTTTCACAACTTCATATCTTCATCTTTACCCATCATCAATGGCAGACCAACCACAATCACCACATGTTGAACACCAGCCAGAGGAACAACAACAACAACAACAACAACAACAACCGGCACAACAACCTGATCAACAACCACAACCGGCACCGGAGGAACAGGTTGTTCAAGGACCACTGTTTAATCTCTACCCAGCTCTGGTTAGGGCTGCTAATGCACCTGAACACACGACTATTCACCTATCAAGAGGCAATGCTGCTCATTCACTCTCCATTCCCAAATCAAAAGTCAATATGGGTTATGAAATGCTAACTGACTACATCCGGCAATCCCCTCTGGCTAGAGCTATCACCGGTGTACCTTCACGCCTATATACTGCCTGCTTGGCATGATTTTGGTATACTGCTACCACTCCCCAAAATGTTCCATGTATTCGTGGCATGGTAACCAAAACCCTAACTTGCTCCATCACCGCTGAAGCCATCCGCCGTGCCCTTCAATTACCAGATGGACCGTTTGTCAATTCACCAACCAGCGATGTATTCAGAAGGGAGGTGCTAGAAATAATTGGGTTTACTCAACCAATTGCTCATACACCTTTGAGGAAGCATATGCCACCTCTTTGGTACTACTTCTTTGGGCTGCTGACCCAGTGCATCAGCCAAAAATCTGGAAGTTTTGACCAGTGCTAAGATTTTGAGCTTAAAATTGGTCATGGTTTGTTGTTCAACAGGAACATTGATTATGCCGGGGAGATTTATTTGAGGCTAAGGGAGATGGTGCAAGCACCTAAACGAACAAATTTAATCCCCTTTCTAAGGTTTTTAAGCCTGGTTTTTGAAAGTGGGCAGGGTGAAGCTTACCAGCAGATTGCTGATCAATCATACGACCTGCCTCTAAAACAAGGGGGTATGCCAAAAGATGCACCTACTGCTCCATATACTGGTTTGACACCAGGCATGCTAGAGTATCTTGCTGCTCGGGGTGGAGCTCACCAATCGACTGCCTCTGGTTCTGCACCAGCTGAGGAGGAGGGTCCTCAGCGTAAGCCAGCTACGCGTAGGAAGCAGCCAGCTACCTCAACTAGAACAGCCACTGTCTCACATACTGGTAAAGCAGTAGTTGTATTAGAATCTAGTGCTCTCTGATAATAAAGAACAACCCTAGTCTTATATACTGACTACCCAATTCTTGTATTGGAATCTGTTGCTTATATATTTCTTGGTAACAGATAAATCCAAATGTGCAAAGGCTGGCTCTAAGCAAACCACAGGGGAGATTGCACCAGCCTCAACTGCTGCTCCTGCAAAGGATGTAGCTATGGAACCTGGTGCGTTTCTAGACCATACAGCAGAAAATTCTAACTTAATTAAAAACATTTTAACTGCTGACTTGAAAAATAAAAGTGGAGTTAAAGGTATGACCTTGGCTCCCAAGCTGACTGGTTTTAAAACTAGTGTTAAGAAGAGTAGCAACCCATATTCTTCTAACCAGACACTTCCTCATTTTTCTTAAATGAACATAATGCAATATCCTCTGCTGACAGTACAACCAGCAGAGAACATCACTGACCCCCAAAGCAATCTTGAGCTGGCTCCTCATCGTGTTGAATCAGCTCAGGCTAATACACAGCCAATATGTTACTTGGATCATGATAAGAGTTTCACTCCTACATCATTACCAGCCAGAACTCTTACACTATCTGGGTCAACATGTGTTGCCAATGAGTCAGCAGAGTCACAGCTACACTTATAGACACCTAACTCTCTCTCAATCAAAGGGCTGACTAAACCACCAGTCTATCCCCAGAGACCAACAACAGATGCAATTGTTGAGTCAAATTTATTTGGTTCAACAGTTGTTAACATAAAATGTTCTTTTGTTTCAGTTCTTAGCAGGGTAGATAAACAGGCAGAGGAGGAGCAAGAAAAGGATGTTAATGTTTCTACTAATGAGCTCTCTACTACTGCTACTGGTGTTGGTGCTACTGATTTTCCTACTGGTGGTGCTGACACTAGTACTGTTGTCTCTACTGCTGCTGGCTCTACTGGAGACAATGTGGTTGCTGGTTCCACTGATCTTACTATTAATGAGGAGGTAGCTACTACTGATATATCTGCTACTCCTCTTACTGTCTCTGGTATTGATGCTTCAACCACTGATTCTGAAGTAGTTGATGAGATGATAATGGAACCTCCTCCGATACTTGAAAAGGTTATTGATAACATTGTTAAGGAGGTTCTTGATATTGATGCTGCTACCACTCCCACTGTTACTACAACTGCTACTCCTACTGTTATTCTGGATGTTTCTGATCTTCAATCGAGACAATTTATTACTGTGGATTCCGCTGGTAATCTACAAGTTTCTGATTCAACACCGGATACTTTCTTTACAGGTGCTGTAGATGCTACTTCTTCACCTACTGTACAGTCACTTACTGCTGCTACTGGTTCTACAGAACCCATTATGGATGCTGCTACCTCTGCTACTGCCACTACTGATTCTTCTCAGGCTACTGCTTCTGCTGAACAGCATCCATATGTGTACCAGGTACCAAATCCAGGTGAAGTTGTACCTAAATTCATCTATAGGGGAGCCTCCATCACTCCCAGAGTTGCCTTGCTGGTGGATCAGCTGACTATTGATCCCCAAAATGCTCTGGTGTCAGCCAGTAAACTACCTTGGGAAGAGCTGATTGAAATGTTGTCTCAGCTTGATCGACCAGCAAGAGAAGAGGTATATGAGAGGCTGGCTACTTTAGAACAGATCAAAGAGTAGCCATACTATCACTATTTTGGTATGGCTCCAGCTGCTTCTCCATGCCCTGGTACATGGAGGTCTCTCAAGTTCATCAGAGATCCCACTACTGGTAAGTTTATCATGAAACAACTTTCTGATTCGCCAGTACCTTCTGATTCATCAGCTTCTTCCTCATCATCTTCTTCATCTGATGGTGATGCTGATAAATGTACTAGTAAAGAAGAGCCAGTCATTCATGATAATGTGACTGGCTCCAAAGATAAACCAGTGGATCTCACTGATGATGCTGATAATGATGCTGATAAGGATACCAGTGGTTCTAAACCTTCGAGTGAAGGTAAAAATGATGGTGATCATGGTAACGAGTCAGACTCTGACCTTCCACCTCCACCACCCCACGGAGGTACTCCTGTGTTAGCTGCTAGTGATCGCTCCTCAACCAGCTATACTAAGTTTAATGCTGATGAGGTGGCTGCCATCTCCACTTTGGCTGTCTATAAGACATTAGCTGAAGTCACACCGGATCTACAGAACACCATTCGATCTGCTATTGTTGAAAGAGTGTCTGAAGCTGTATGTACAGCTACGGAGGTTACCACTTCTTCTATTGAGAACCAGCTCAAACAAGTGTGTGCCTTTGCAGATCTTGCTGTGGAAGCCATTGTCAAACAACATGAAGAGGAGGAGGATTTAAAGAAGCGAATCATCTATCACAATGAGTATACTGAGGATATTGCTCATCTTCAAGCTGATTTGGATGCTGCTAATTGCAGAATTATTTTTCTTGACGAAGAAAATAGGGTGTTAGAAGAGAGATTGGATTCGCAGGAAAAGCAAATGGCTACTATGATTCCTGCCTCAGCTTATGTTCAAATGGTGGAGGTAATGCAACGCATGCCTGATCTTCAAGCTGGTGTTAGGGCTGATGTCCAAAATATGGCCATGGGTGTTGCTAGAAATGAAGTTCGAACTTCCAACCTCTGCCTAAGATAATATGGCGTAGATCCTGGTGCCCATCTTTCTCCTGCTGATGCTGACTGGAACAAATTTGGTTTCTCTGTTCCTCAGTCAGATAGTGACCTTGATGCACAGGTCTCCCCGTCTCACCCTTATGCCCCTGCTGATGACAAAAAGGGGGAGAAGAAGTCTAAGAAAAAGTCTAAAAAGAGAAAACAATATGAGGAGGAGCATGAGCATGAAAAGGCTCCTAAACAGCAAAGGAGAGATGGTGATGATGGTGGTGATGGTACTAGCACTAAGCCCAGCAACGCTCATACTGAAGCTGGTGTACAGGCAACTGGTGAATCTCAACCCAGTGTGTCTGTCACATCAGTGGATGATATTGGTTCTGGCAGTAAGCCCAGTGACGTTTCTGAATTAGCTGTTGCTAAATCTTTTGCTGTCTCTCAAACCATTGAACGTAAATTGAAAAGAAAAATGGAGAGACATCAGAAGAGACAGCAAGAATTAGGTGCTGCTTTCAACACTAAGTTTAGGGCCTATGCTGCTCTAAAAAAGACTTAAAATGGAGCGTAGGCGAACCCGCACTCCTGATAAGCGTGAAATTGATGATGATCTGATCAGCATTGAAGAATATAAAAGGGCTACACTGAAAAGAAATGCTAAGTTCATGATCAAGTATGATAAAAAGAAAGCCAAGCTATATGCTGAGCGAGCAAATAGAATAAAGAAGATGACTCCTGAAGAGATGAAAGACTATTTAGCTTCTACTGGGTCAGGAGGAGTTAGAGCTGATGTATTTATGAAATGGATGGATGCAATGTTAGAAACCAGCTCATCTTCTCGACCAGTATCGTCTACTCAGCCAGCTACACAACAACAGCCAGCAGATGTTGATATTCAGGGGGAGCATCTTGCTATTGTTCCTTATCTGCCACCACAAGAACCAGTATCAACACAAGAACCATCGGCTGAACCCATGCTAATTGACAAACAAAGGGTGAAATCTGCTCCTAGGGAAACCAGCCCCTAAGGAAAGGACCCCTATTTGAGGCAGCTGATGAAGATACTGAGGCAGTTGTGCCAGCTGATACTAATTAGTTAGCTGGTACTGAAGACACAGCAAGGAGTGCTGTGAATGAAGACCCAGCCAGTAGTGTGCTACTGGGTGAAACAAGTATTGAAGACCCAGCAAAGGTGGATGTGCTGGGTGATAATCAAGATGATGATACGGTTAATCCTGATGACTTTACAGTTTGGGGTAGTGGAGATCACTTATTTGTTCAATTACCTATCTCTCCCCGGACCCTCACTTATTTTAACAGAACACAGGATAATCGTGTTAATCAGTTTCCAGTGAGTTCATCTGGCATAGGTGAATCAATCATGTATCCTCCATCTTCCCCAAAACGTCATGGTAAACACAGAACTTGGGAAGATGATTCAGTTGCCCGTGGTGAGCCAGACTTATTTAAAATGAATCCAGATGAAAGAGATGCTTACAGGCTGGAGATCACTGTACCAGAATTGCTTGAGCAAAGACAAGCTGCTATTAATGAAAGGATACGCCAAGTTAGATTGCTGCATCATCCACTTGATCAGCCACTCTACATCACTGCCTTGACTTATGGCATTGAAATTAGTGTATACTTAAACAACAATGGTCAAAGGCTCTCTACTGATGAGGAAAAAGCTCAATTTTAAGAGGCTTACCAGCTGGGTATGGATCTAAGGGAGTATTGTGCTGCCCTTAGAACTGAAGAGGGTAGAAAGATGATTGAAACAGTAAAGTCCCTGAAAATTACTGCCGATGATTATCTGTTGGGCTTACAAGCTTAAATGCAAAGAAGGGAGGCTGCTGATGCTGAACTCGCTGAGAGGGTAAGGCTTCAGGAGATAGAAGACAAATTGGCTGCTGATAGAAAGCTAGAGGCTGAGTCCCTCAAATTAGCTAAAGCCATTATCAAGGAACATGATAAGGCCCTTGATGAACTAGAAGCTGCTGAGAAAGCACCTGCTATTGCTCCTATGGAAACTGACCGACCCATAGAACTATCTGATCATTATTATAGGAGCAAGTATGGTGATGTGATGAACATAAGATCAAATCCCAGCAAGATCATCAAGGTGCACAGAGGCTCAAAAAGAGCTTTCAATATCAGCAGGGAGAATAATGTTCAAGAAAGGATAAATTATGATGAGTTACGATCTTTAGGATTCAGTGAATGGATGGAGATATTGGAGTATTTCATTGGTAAAGCTAAAAGTGGTATTAAAAACTCATTAAAGCCAGAACTCCAAGATCTCTTCAACAAAGCTACAAAATTTGGGAATGCACCAGTAGTACACGTAGAAGAGGTACTTTCTCAAAAACCTAAAGGGAAGAAATCTACTGGTGAAGGCCCACAAAGAAGAGATCGCATCATTCTACCTCCTCATATCCCTGTATTTGATCCTCTGATATACCTATCCTATTTCCTGAAGCCTGGAGAATCAAACAAGGGGAGCTATCTGAAGAGGAATTAGATAAAGATAAAGATAGATTGCCCTCTAGTGCTTAAATTGTATCTTTCGTTTATTTCATTTTTCATTATGATGTTCTTGTAATTACTGTATATACTCTATTGTAATGAAAGTGAAATGAGTTTATCTTCAAAATCATATCAAATTATAAGATATGGATAACTCAGCAAAAGATCTCAAAAACAAACTTAAAAAGGGACAAATTTACTGCCTATTTTTCATTAGGTCCCTCCGTAATGGCTTTAGTGTTTTCTCTATATGTCATAGGTTTTGTCATCATCAAATAGGGGGAGATTGTTGAGTCCCCAAAATAATTAAGGATTTAATTATGACAAAACTGTAATTTATTTGCACTAAAATGTTATGTGCAGTCAGCACAAGTTTGTTTATGTATAGACAGCAGATATTGCTGTGTCGAGTGTTTAGTTTACTGCTCAATCTACCAGCACAAGGTAGACAGTGTTCTTTAATCAGCACAGGATGTGTACTCAGCAGTTCAAGAATATCAAGTGTCTCAGCAATGAAGAACCAGCACAGCTGGAATGCAGCTTACTACACAAGACAACTATGCTCCATTATAAGCATAGTAGTTTCCCGAGTGGTCAACATCAATGGTACTATTCAACAGAAGTTAAAGACAAAGTTGAACAGAAAAGAACACGCGTCGGTGGCTGACAAGTGACCTTACAAGACCACGTGGTAATGCAGAAGTTTAACGCATGTGCAGAAATGGGTTATAATTTGTCAACACCTAAAGAACACAAAATTCTTGTTGTTTAATCAAATAGTGGTGCCAAACCGAATTGGGGTGTTCCTGCAAATAGCTACCAAAGAGGAAAGAGGAGAGCATGCTCTCTGATTCAGTTTTCCCCACAAGTACAGACATCCTATGTACTAGTGGACAATAGAACCATTACACGGTTAATAGGACTACTATAAATTGTTGTATCCACTATTGTAACAACTAGTGGTGTGGGTTTATTTATTTAGAGTCAAAAATGCGTAATAGCTTTTAGTTCACCTCTTAGCTATAATCTAGGTAATCTGTATCAACCAACTATCATTCCACCAAGAATAGTTGTAATTCTTTGTGATTCAATCAATAAAGAATAACCGTTGAAAATTACCTGTGACTCTATTTAATCTTCATGTTTGATTACTAATCATGTTTAACTGTTAAGTTAATTAAAAGAAATTGTATTCACCCCCCCCCCCTCTACAATACTCCTATTGTTATCAAGGGACCAACAGTTTTGTACACTGATTTTAAACAAAAAGCTGCTGTCCACTTTTGATTATACCGAAAACACATGAAATTGAGCATTTCTAAGCATTAAATCAACAACACAATTATACACAAGTACTATAATATAAAAATAAGATCATAATCAATAAAAATATATATAAAAATTAAAAAATCTAGGGTTTGTGTTTAAACCCAAATCAATAATCAATTGATATAATCGCGTAGAGAAGGAAGAGAGGAATCCGTTGATGCTAAAAGCCCTTTGATTCAAGCAAGATTTTGATTTAAGATGATAATGATGATGAGATTGGTGATGGTGGTCATGGTTTTTTGGAGTTGTCAAGAAGAGAGAAAAAAAGAATGCACTATTTATGTAAATGATCTAGAAAGAGGCTTACCCTAGAAGTAACTAGTCATTCAAGTTACATAACACCCCCTAGGAGTAATGGACAATTTTTAGGAGTCCAAATGGGCTGTTTATTAATTCTAAATTATAGCCCATCAAAATACAAAAGTCTGGGCTTTTGAACCAACTCGCTTTGAGTCCGAATGAGCGAAATATGCTAAAAACAGTGAAGCGGTTAATTTTCTTAACTGTGTACTAGGAATAGCACATAAATACATAAATTATTACAAATAATAATTATGAACATAGTATGCTATAGAGATGTAATTAGATAGGTGATGTATGCGAGGCGTACTAGGAAATAGTTATATTTTTACTAAGAAAATACTATTAAATACGATACAATTTTACACAAGTGATTTATTTATTTATAGAGTGGATATACCTAAACCTTGCTACAACACTTATAGGCAGTGTACCTAATCGTACAGTAGTGTAGTTTTTAGTAAGTCCGGTTCGTTCCACAGGGAGACTTAGCCAAGTCTAATGCTATATTTTTTTAACTTATAATTATAAAAATACAAAAATATATATAAGTAGTATTATTATTATAAAAGGGGGGGTTTTTACCGTTTAATGATCGGTTTGTCGATTTTAAAACTTTAGTCGCAGTTAAAACCTAATGTAAAATATTAAAAATAAATATAACTTAATTTTAAGTGTAAAGTAAATAACGATAATGAAATTGCGATAAATAAAAATGCGATAAATAAAAGTGCAATTAAATAAAATGACAGTAAATAAAAGTGCGATAATTAAAAGTGTAATTAAATATGAAATAAGGGAATTATGCTTATTTAAACTTCCGTGATCATGATGTTTGACGTGTTGATTTTAGTTTATTCCCATGGGTTAATTGTCCTTTGTCCTGGATTATTCGATATGTCCATACGGATTTTTCCATAATAGTCCATCAGTCATAATCATAAAATGCGGAAGTCTTCATCAAATTATTCTTATTCCCGAAGTCAAATATTTCAACTAATTGAGGATTCGAATTGTAACAAGGCCTTAATACTTTGTTTAATGAATACACCAGGTTATCGACTGCGTGTAAACCAAGGTTTTAATAATTTGTTAACAATTACATCAATTACCCTTGAATGTAATCCACCCCTGTTTCAACAAGTCTATTAACTATTAATCCAGTTCTGTGTCCGGTAAAATGAACAATTATTGATATTTATAGATATCCCGCCCATCGTGCCCAGTCAAGCGTATGTGGTTATATATAAATACGTCAAATTATAAGTCTATATATTAAATTAACGAGGTATCATTTAGTTAATATAAAGCCCATTAATAGCCCATAGTCTAATTTCCACAAGTGTCGTTCTTTTATCCAAACCCCAATTATGGTCCAAAGCCCAATTACCCAATTTTAATATTTTTAGCCCAACATCACGATTACTTCAATTTAAATAAGCATAATAATAACTTAGCTACGGGACATTAATTTAACAATAAACTTAAACATAACTTACAGTGGATATTAATAGCGTAGTGGTACACGGACAGAGTTTCAACTTGCAAAACCTTAAGACATTCGACTAACCTAACCTTATTATTATTATCACTAACTTAAAATTAAAATTACAAATTGAGATTAATATTTGGAGTGATATTTGATACATATGATAAGAGAAAAGAAAAAGATATATATATATATATATATATATATATATATATATATATATATATATATATATATATATATATATATATAATTCTGGCCGAATTCGTTGCAATTTATAGATGTGGCCAGTATTCTGGGCTCATGCGATCGCATGAGAATCGTGCTTCCAGGCCATGCGATTGCATGGCCATCTGGGACAGCTCACATTGCTTTGTTTTCTTGATTGTCGACATTATTTTTAAATATATATAATATATAAATAATTTATATAATTATTTAAATATTATATTATATTCTTGTGCACAGTTGACTCATAATTTTTAGTCCGTTGCGTCGAGCGTTGAGAGTTGACTTTGGTCCCGGTTCTGAATTTTCGAACGTCCTTGCGTATAATTTAATATCTTGTACTTTGCGTTTTGCGTCTTGTACTCTTGTAATTTCGAGACGTTTCTCATCAATAATTTGAACCACTTTGATTGTACTTTGTACTTTTGAGCTTTTTGGTCGTTTGCGTTTTCAATTCATCGAATCTGTCTTTTGTCTTCACCTTTTATTATTTAAACGAATATTGCTTGTAAATAGAACAATTGCAACTAAAAGCTTGTCTTTCTTGAGGGATAATGCTATGAAATATATGTTCATTTTTAGCATTATCAAATATTCCCACACTTGAGCATTGCTTGTCCTCAAGCAATATAGTATTGAAATAAAAATACTAGAATCACTTCTTTATTCTTCACACTTTGTACATCAGTGATTTCTATACGGCGGTATAAACAATGATAGTAACGTTGTGGTTTACAGTCCCACATGACTATAAAAAATTAGATCCTTTAGGAAATTGGATCTTTAGGAAAACATTTGATCTTTTTTTTTTAAAATTAAATCTAGCTTTTACCCTAGATAAGTTTTCTGGAATAACCCTTCACCGGTGTTTGCAAATTGTTTTTGTGGATTTGGTGGGTTTCAGATTTGAAAATTTTAGCTCAAAACTTGCGGTTTTGTGTCACCCACTTGCTAACCTTGTATTAGGAAAGCAACACGTCTAGTATACTTGCTCCGTATATTACCTTTCGGTAAACTACCGTCCGGTTGTAAAGGAAAGCGTTGAACAAGCAACTGTTAAGGCAATGTCCCCTGACATGCTTTTATTTATGGTCTATAACGTGTCGGATGCAATTACTATCCTTCGTAGAAGCAATAGTAAAGCTCACCCTATAATTTTTTGGTCTGGCACAAGGTCCTGTCTTCGACCATGCTATGCATTCACCGTTCTTACGGTTGACACCCGATTTGGTTCAGGTGACCTAATGAATTCCAGGTGAATTTCAAGGATTTTACGTTCAATGGTAATGAACGCATTAAAAATGGGTTTTTCAGAAAATAAATCGGTTTGTAATTTTGATCAAAATATTTTCTCGTTCAAGCTCGAGTTTAGATATCATCGAATTCCATGAGTTTGTAATTCTCAATCTTTAAAGTCAATCTCTAGGATTGAGTAATATCAGGCTTAAAAGCTGATTTTTGATCTTTTAAGGAGATTATCCTTTCCGGGGATCTGATTCATTAGTCTTATCAAGCTAATTTGCACGGCGTCCTCCCCATTTTACGAGACAGATCCTCTCATGGTTAGGATAAGTCTGACCATTTGGCGACCCTGTTTGATGCTGAGGTCCGTGGATTTCCAGCTGATTTTCGAGAAAACTTTTCAAGGTTTTTCATAGACTCTACAACTGGTCTGGACGACAACTTCCTGACCTAAATCAAGAAGCGCGTTTCTTTTTCGGAAGACTTTACTTTCTTTTAATGATGGAATTGATTCATCGTGTAGATCCATCTTTCTTTCAAATATCTTACAATTTACCGGGTAAAAACGGTTAATTTTGTCCAAAACAAAAGTATCTTCAATTATTTGTACAAAAATATGTGATATATGTTTTTAAATAACTTGGTAAATTTTTCCCACACTTGGCTTTTATTTTCCTTTTTATTGTCCTCTATTCCATTTTAAATGAATTCTAACATTTTAGTTTGTTTCTCAATTTATGTCCTTTCTGAGGTAACAATAATTTCGGTGTTGACACCTAGTTTTATCGTTCATAAATATGTATAAACATGATTTTGAATTCATTTAATTGAAAATTTTAAAAAATTTTACTAGAATTGGGTAGTCAGTATATAAGACTAGGGCTGTTCTTTATTATCAGAGAGCACTAGATTCTAATACAACTACTGCGTTACTAGTATTTTTTTTTAATGGTAACCAAGTGTTTAAATTAAAAATTTTTAAAATCCGAAAGAATTTAACCTCTTCCCACATTTAAGATCTTGCAATGCCCTCATTTGCAAGAAATCAGTAACAATTTAAATTATTGAGGGTGATTCGCGTAGAAAAATGATTAAATTTTACCAAAGTTTCCAAACATATTGGCGTTTGTTTGCTGAATGATAAATGGTGCATATCATTTGTTCATTCCGTCGTGTTGTTACATCACATTTGTTTTTCGTTTTGTCGTCAAAATCAGTAGCTTTTGCTAAACTTAATGCCAGTCTTTGAAAATGCGCTGTTTTACCCTGTTGTGTACAGTTGACAATATACATACATACAAATATAAACATGCATGGTAATTTGAAATGGGACTTAAAATCTCACTTTCAAATCAAATATGAAATATTAGTACAAGATAATAAAAATATCAAACAAACATTAATATAACACAATATCATATGTTTAAACATAAATAAATAAAAATAATAAAAAGATAAAAATCATAGAAATCACCAACTGGAACTATATCAATCTGGATAGGGGTTCCAGTTCATGTTGTCGTCCGGGTTCCATGGTTGGTGATAGGTGTACTGGTAGGCCTGGTTAGGGTCATAGAGAGTATACGGTGGTCTCATCTCGGGCTGGTGTGGAGGATAGTAAGCGGGTCGGGTCGGTACGTAGTGATCCTGAGGTGACAGCCTGCTCATGATCTGACGCTGATGATAGTCCCTTCTATCATGCTATCGTTGCCTGGAATGCTCGTAATTATTTCGGGCTTGCCACTGCTCCATCCGACAAAATCTCTCCCTGTTTGTCATATCTAACTCATCTACACGCTGGTAGACGTCAGTCAGAGCCTCCCTAATGACATCCCTAATGTCATCCACTTCCTCCATTTCCTCATCTGATCCTCTCTCTACCTGTGGATGACGACCTTCATAGGGTACTGCCTGGTTTCGTCTGCTCTTTAATACCTTAGCACCGTGATAGACCTTCAATCCTAAAGGCTCAACCTGTTCCCTACATTCCAAAAGTGGACCCCCTTGTTCCTTATCTACACCCAAATACTCTCCAATGAGAGTAACAAAAATACCTCCTCCTATTATCCCCCCTTCCTATATTCCTTCTACCATCTTAGCCAAATAAAAACCAATACAGTAAGGGATATTAACAAAGCCTCTTGGGTCTCGAATACACTTTAGGTAAAATAAATCATGTAAGGTCATTTTCTCCTTGTTGTGACCTCTCTGTGTAATCGAGTTAGCCAAAAATATATGAATTATACGAAGCTCGGCTTTGTTAATATGTAAGTAGGAGTGTTTTCCTCCCAGCATAAAAACATTATAATCTGACATACGCCTCCAGACGGCGTTCACGTCAAAATTCCTATCTACCCTTTCACCACGATAAATCAAATTCATACAATCGGGTAGTAGTAATTCACTAGGAGTATATATCTGCAAAGCCCTGGCCATGTCCAGCATGGACATCCTGTACATCCTACGGCCAAGTATAAACCTAAGAAAACTTATATCATATAACCTATCTACATCTGCATTTAATACTATAGTACTCATAAGCTCAATACACCATTCCTTATATACAGGTCTACGAATGGTGAATAGACGTTCCCAATCGTGAAAAGAAGAACTGCCATACCTTTGGATCAGATGCTCCCTAACTGAGTTAGCAAGTTGGACCCTTTCTAAAGGCTCCCAGTCGATTACCCTTGGCACTTCTACATTTTTCGGTATCAGTTTGAATTTGTTACTTTGATATGTCGGGTAATCTCTCCAGCTTCTTTCAAATCTCAGATTAGGATGCAACATGTGTTCAGGAATCGTTGGGTATTCTACTGGCGGATGCATCGGAAATACTATAAAGGTACGTGTTGATCAGGTTGTTGTTGTGGTTCCTGTTGTTGTTCCGGTTCAGGTTCATTTTGCATTTCAGGTTCAGGTTCTGGAGCAGGTTGCCTGGATGATGATGTTGCACCATCAGTATCTGTAAATCTCTGCAAAACACATTAAACACAAAATTTGTGCATCCAAATATGCATTAGTGTTAGCAAAATAACAAATTGAAACAATTACAATAACATGTTAAATCAAAATTAAACTTATACACATTTTCACAATTTTTACAATTCTACACTTTTTCAAATAAGCATATATGAAAATGTTTACAAAGTTCATAAGCATTTAACTCAAATAACATGTCAAAATAGTCATTACTAGCAATTAAACAAGTCTCAAATGACATTTACATCAATTTAATCAAGTTCATGAATTTTAGACTTAAAAAGTCCACTTTAATTCTCAAAAATCGTGTTTAGGATCAAAGTTCGGATCATTTAGCTACCTAAACATGATACGCTACTTAATTTAGCAATAATTCTTGACAAAAATCGGCCATAACCTGTTTATATCAAAAAGCCCCAAATTGCTCAAGAACACAAACCCTAGATTCCTAAAAATTTTAAAGTTTTTGGCTTCAAATCATGTTAAATAGAATCAATCTAGGTTATACATGCATAATATACTAACAATTTAACTCTAATTATACTAGAAATTAACAAAATCAAATTAGGAAAATTATAGCTCAAGAACACTAAAAATCAAATTTAAAGAGGTTTAGGGATGTAATTGTTACCCTTCTTGATAAACTTCTTATCAAATTCATGTTTAGAGCGGATTATAGCGAGAAATTTGGTTGAATTTGGTGAAAAAAATGGTGATTTTAGGGTGAGATGTGTGTGTGTGTTTTTGTATGTGTGTGTGAGATGGAATGGGACAGAGAGCAGCTCGCTGCCCTTTTTGTTTCTGGCCTGATTTTCAGCCTCATGCGATCGCATGAGGTTACATGGTCAATCTCATGCGATCGCATGAGGTCCCCCCCCCCCCTTTTTTTTTGTAAAAACCTTATACTAATAAAACATAAATTAATAAAATTTTAAAAATTTGTTTCTTTTTAGGAGTGAGGGTGTTTCGGATCGTTATCCTAGTCCGTCCCTCGACAAAATTTTAAAATTTGTTAATTCAAAGCGCGGTTTTAAAATTTAGCATTTATTATCAAAAGGTTAAAAGCAATAAAATAAAAATAAAAACTGTACATACTTACCTGTGAGATAGAATTCTCAGTGACCTGCTTTAGCCCACTCATAAGATAGTTGGACTAATTGGTTTTCCATAGCTACATAGGCATAACCTCGAGCATTCAACGATTTTTCTTCGAAACATATGAACGGTCCTTCTCTGCATAAAGTAATGAACTCGGTATTGGAATATGTTTGATTCGTCGAGCATTTTCCTTCGTGTGACCATTTTCCGCATTTGTGATATCTTTCAAGGTGTCGTGCTCTTCTTTTCGCTGCGGATTTTGATTTTCCTTTACCAAAATATAACTTATTATGATCGTTCCTGAGTTCTTTTCTTACTCCGTCCAATTTGGCTCTTATTACTGACACCAGGTCACTCGAGAGTGTGTCATTATTACGTTTAGTGATCAAAGCGTGTAGCATTAGACCATGGTTTAGTTCACAGGAATTCTTCATCTCGTAAAACCTAAAAAAAATAAAAATTCAGAATGGGGGGAGAAGACTAGTTCTTTAGGGGGAGAAGACTAGTTCTTTAGGGTCTGCTAGGGAAAGACCATTCAGATTCCATTCTCGAGAACTACACGAAAACAGAATTTCTAACTCTAACAGAAATACATATTATTCTTAAAAAGATTCAAATCTCCCCACACTTAGTTAGCTGTGGTGTCGAAATTATGATTAACTTCGTTGTCAACTTCCATCGGATCATGTACGTAATGTTTAACTCTGTGACCATTAACTTTAAATTCAATCCCATTTGAATTTATCAACTCTACTGTTCCATATGGGAAAACTCTTTTGACTAAAAATGGTCCAGACCATCTTGATTTCAATTTTCAAGGAAATAGCTTGAATCGTGAATTGAAAAAAAAACTTTATCTCCTTCCTTAAATTCTTTTGAACTTCGAATTCTTTTATCATGCCATTTCTTTGTCTTTTCTTTATAGATTAACGAATTTTCATATGCTTCATATCTTAACTCTTCTAATTCATTTAGCTGACTTAATCGTAGATGTCCGGCTTCATGTAAATCAAGATTACATGTTTTCAAAGCCTAAAATGCTTTGTGTTCAATTTCTACTGGAAGATGACATGCTTTTCCGTAAACGAGTTTAAAAGGTGTGGTTCCAATTGGAGTTTTGTAGGCTGTTCTAAAAGCCCAGAGTGCATCCTCCAATTTCATGGACCATTCCTTTGGATTTGATCCTACGGTTTTCTCTAGAATACGTTTTAATGCTCGGTTGGTATTTTCAACTTGTCCACTTGTTTGTGGATGATTAGTGGTTGAGATTTTATGAGTTACTCCATATCTTTTGAGAACTTTCTCAAGTTGATTATTACAAAAATGAGTACCCCGATCACTTATTAAAGCTTTCGGTGTTCCGAACCTTGCAAAAAGACGTTTTAAGAAGTTGACTACAACTCGTGCATCGTTAGCGGGAAAGCTTGTGCTTCCACCCATTTAGATACATAATCAATGGCAACGAGAATGTAGAGATTATTATGTGATTTTGGAAATGGACCCATAAAGTCAATACCCCAAATGTCAAATACTTCACATACTTGAATGATATTTTGTGGCATTTCATCACGTTGACTTATTTTTACGGCCCTTTGACAGGCATCACAAGATTTGCAAAGAAGGTGTGCGTCTTTGAAAATTGTAGGCCAATAGAATCCAGCATCGTAAACTTTTCTTGCTGTGAGCTGAGGCCCATAATGCCCTCCTGTTGGTCTTGTGTGACAATGGTTTAAGATTTGACTAGCTTCATCTCCGAATACACATCGGCGTATTATTCCATCAGGACAACTTTTAAACAAATGTGGATCTTCCCAGAAATAGTGTTTTATATCACTAAAGAATTTCTTTCGTTTTTGGTACGATAATCCTTTTTCAAGGAATCCACATACTAAGTAGTTTGCATAGTCTGCAAACCATGGAATTTCATTATAATCTATCTTCAATAGATATTCATCAGGAAAGTTGTCTTGTATGGCCGATTCATTTAGAACTTCTAATTCAGGATTTTCAAGACGAGAAAGATGATCAGCGGCGAGATTTTCTGCTCCCTTTTTATCTTGGATTTCAATATCGAACTCTTGTAAGAGTAAGATCCAACGGATTAATCTTGGTTTAGCATCTTGTTTCGAAAATAGGTATCTAAGAGCAGAATGGTCGGTATAGACCACCGTTTTAGCTAGAACGAGATATGAACGAAATTTATCAAAAGCAAAGATAATAGCAAGGAGTTCTTTTTCAGTAGTTGTGTAATTCGTTTGTGCTCCTTGTAACGTCTTACTAGCATAATATATAGGTTGAAATCGTTTTTCAATCCTTTGTCCTAAAACGGCTCCCATTGCAAAATCACTTGCATCGCACATTAGTTTAAACGGTAGATTCCAATTTGGAGTTATCATGATCGGTGCATTAGTGAGTTTTTCTTTAAGAATATTAAAAGATTTGATGCATTCATCTGAAAAGATGAATGGAGCATCCTTTTCTAGAAGTTTATTCATAGGAGTGGCGATTTTAGAAAAAATTTTTATGAAACGTCGGTAAAAACCGGCATGCCCTAGAAAACTCCTAACTCCTCTAACATTGGTAGGATGTGAAAGTTTAGCAATTACATCTACTTTAGCTCTATCCACTTCAATTCCTTCCTTTGAAATTTTATGACCAAGAACGATGCCTTCTTTAACCATGAAATGGCATTTCTCCCAATTAAGTACTAGATTTGATTGTTCACATCTAATAAGCATTCGTTCAAGATTAACTAGACATGTTTCAAAAGTATCACTGAAGACTGAAAAGTCATCCATGAAAACTTCCATGCATTCTTCTATCATGTCGTGAAAAATCGCCATCATGCACCTTTGAAAGGTTGCAGGGGCGTTGCAAAGTCCAAATGGCATGCGTTTATAAGCAAAAGTATCATAAGGGCACGTGAATGTGGTTTTCTCTTGGTCCTTGGGTGCTATTGGAATTTGAAAATATCCGGAAAAACCGTCAAAAAAATAATAGTAACTATTTCCGGCTAATCTTTCCAATATTTGATCAATGAAAGGTAAGGGAAAGTGATCTTTTCTGGTGGCGTCATTTAATTTTCTATAATCAATATAAACACGCCATCCTGTTACAGTCCTAGTAGGAATAAGCTCATTTTTCTCATTTGTGATGACAGTCATGCCACCCTTCTTAGGTACGCATTGAACTGGGCTTACCCATGGACTATCAGAGATTGGATAAATTAAACCTGCATCTAGCAGTTTAATAATTTCTTTCTTAACAACTTCTTGCATATTAGGATCTAGTCTTCGTTGGCGTTGCACATACGTTTTATGACCTTCTTCCATATGGATTTTATGTGTGCAATACGAAGGACTTATTCCTTTAATATCATGAATTTTCCATGCAATAGCTGGTTTATGAGCTTTTAGCACAGTAATGAGTTGTGATTTTTCATTTTCCGTAAGAGAAGACGATATTATTACAGGTAATTCAGATTCACCATGTAAATAAGCATATTCCAAATGGTTTGGAAGTGGCTTTAACTCTAATGTCGGTGGTTCTTCTATCGATGATTTATATCGATATCTGTCTTCCTCTTTTAGCATTTGAATTTCTTCTGTTGTTGGTTCATATCCATTAGCCATAAGTGTAGCTAACATTTCAGCTTCATCAATTTGTTTAGTTCCTTCTCCTAAAGAACATTCTCCTGTTCCTTGTAATTCTGGAAATTCTTCTAACAATTCTGCATGTGAATCTATAGTTTGAATATAATAACATGTATCATCTGCAGATTGCGGTTGTTGCATGGCTCTATCAACTGAAAAGGTAACACTCTCGTCCTCTATACTTAGGGTCAGTTTCTTACCAAACACGTCTATTATTGCTTTAGACGTGTTTAAGAATGGTCTTCCTAATATGAGAGGAACTCGAGAATCTTCTTCCATGTCCAGAATAACAAAATCTACTGGAAATACTAAAGTACCAATTTAACTAGCATGTTCTCCATTATCCCTCTAGGATATTTTACTGATCGATCGTCTAGTTGTATGCTTATTCGTGTTGGTTTCAATTCTCCAAGGTCTAGTTTAGCGTATAGTGAATATGGCATTAAATTTATACTAGCACCTAAATCTGCCAATGCTTCTATTGAACTAAGACTACCCAGAAAACATGGAATTGTGAAACTTCCTGGATCTGATAATTTTTCTGGTATCTTATTCAAAAGCACTGCAGAACAATTAGCATTCATAGTAACAGCCGAGAGTTCTTCCATTTTCTTTCTATTTGTGATTAGATCTTTCAGAAATTTAGCATATCTTGGCATTCCTGAAATCACATCAATGAAAGAAAGATTGACATTTATTTGTCTAAACATATCCAAGAATTTGGATTGCTCGGCTTCAAGTCTCTCTTTTCTCATTTTACTAGGGTAAGGAAGTGGTGGTTGGTATGGTTTAACATAAGGTTTAGCCTTAACTGTGTTATCTTCATTAACCTTATCAACTACCGGTTCTTTTTCCTTATCTTGTTCAGGTTGTGATTCTTGTGGAGTAGGAATAGCTTCATCAGAAATTACAGGTATTTCAGGTGGTTTAAGTGTAATACCACTTCTTGTGGTAATGGCTTTAGCTGTTTCATTCCGGGGGTTAGCATTTGTATCACTAGGTAAACTTCCCGGTTTTCTTTCACCTATCAACCTTGCTAGGTTGCTTAGTTCTTGTTCAAGATTTTGAATAGAAGCTTGTTGATTTCTAAATGCTTGAGCATTTTGTTCATTGGTTTGTTTCTGAGATGTGAAAAATTGCGTTTGAGATTCAACTAGCTTCGACATCATATCTTCTAAATTTGGCTTTTTATCATCGGTTTGTGGTAGTTTATTTTGAAAAATAGGTCTTTGCTTATTGTAAGTATTATTTGATACTTGTTGATTGCTTGGACCTTGTTGGTTGTTGTATGGAACATTTCGATTATAATTCTGGTTTTGATTGTAGATTGGTCTTGGTGGTTGATAATTATTCTGATAATTATTTCCAGGCATTTGGTTTATGTATGAAATATTCTCTCTTTGTTCCATTGTTAGTTCAATACTGAGACAATCTTTTGTCAAATGTGGTCCTCCACACTGCTCACAACTAATTCGTATTGAGTGAATATCTTTAGTCATCTATTCCATTCGTCTCTCGACAACATCTATCTTTGCGGAAATGGAATCAAAGTCATGGCTAGAAGCGGCTCTAGCTGCTTTAGATGATCTAACGATATCTTTTTCTTGATGCCACTCATGTGAGTGGGAAGCAGTGTTATCAATAATTTTGTAAGCGTCAGTTGCGGTTTTCTTCATAATGGAACCACCAGCTGCTATATCGATGTCTTTTCTTGTAGTGATGTTGCATCCTTGGTAGAATATTTGTACTATTTGGCAAGTGTCTAAACCATGTTGTGGACATCCTCTTAATAACTTTCCAAATCTTGTCCACGCCTCATATAGAGTTTCATTTGGTTTTTGTGTGAACGTAACAATTTCTCCTTGAAGTCTCACTGCTTTAGATGCCGGAAAGAATTGTTTAAGAAATTTTTCAACTAAAACGTCCCATGTATCAATCGCCTCTTCAGGTAACGATTCTAACCAATCTTTGGCTTCTCCCTTTAAAGTCCAGGGAAATAACATGAGATATATCTGTTCATCCTCAACTTCTCGGATTTTAAATAAAGTACAGATCCTATTAAAGGTACGAAGATGTTCATTTGGATCTTCCTTCGGCGCATCACTAAATTGGCATTGATTAGTTACCATGTGTAGAATTTGTCCTTTGATTTCATAATCTGGCGCATTAATGTCAGGTTGAGTAATTGCGTGACCTTGGCCAGTGCGTTTAGCTCGCATTCGGTCTTCCATACTTAGAGGTTCCAGATTCTCCATAATTGAATTTGTTGAATCTGAATCACTAGAGGATTCTGATTTAATGGTTGGTTCCTCTACAATCTCTGTTTGAATAATTGGTGGTTTCGGAGGAAAGATTAGTGGTTCAGGATCTCTGAATTGTCCTTGAATATCCTCCAGATTCTCAATTGTGAGATCGGGTTCAAAAAATGGATTATCGGAAATTTGAATTGGAGTACTTGGTCGACTGGATGACGATTCTAAAGAAAAATCAACGGCGACAATATTGGCTAGATGTCTTGATCTGGTTACATGCGGTGAACGTACAAAAGGTGGTGAACGTTTTGCTCGGTGCATTCACTGAATATCCTATTAGTTATAAAAGATAAAAATTATATAAGCTATCAAATTAATAGACTTTTCTGCTTTTGCCCACGTTTCGAATAGCCAATAGATGCAGCAGGGAGCCAGAACCCTTTAAATCGGAAGCTCACAACTCAGCCACTAACAAATCCAACTATTACTACAAAGCAGAAAATTTGGATGTCTATCAATTTAATCGCTTAAAATAATTTTTCGTTGAAATTTAAAGAAATTTAGAGAAGAAATAGAAAATTCTATGTCCTAAAAACTAGAGCGTCGAAAAATAAGAAAGAAAAAGAGCGCGTCGAAAAATGTCGAAAAATAAAAAGTCGAAAAAATAATAGGCGTCGAAAAATCAAAATAAGAAAGTAGCGCGTCGAAACTTAAAAAGGAACTAAAAACTAAGAATTAAAAGTTGCGTCTAAAAATATTAAAGCTTAAAATAAATTCTATATCCAAAACGGCAATAACTTAAAAAGGGTACTAAAATATAAAAACGGCGTCGCAAAATTCTAAAGCACATAAATCTTAGTCTAAATAGTGGGAGATTGTTTTCTTTATATGTCATAGGATTTGTCATCATCAAATAGAGGGAGATTGTTGAGTCCCCAAAATAATTAAGGATTTAATTATGACAAAACTGTAATTTATTTGCACTAAAATGTTATGTGCAGTCAGCACAAGTTTGTTTATGTATAGACAGCAGATATTACTGTGTCGAGTGTTTAGTTTGCTGCTCAATCTACCAGCACAAGGTAAACAGTGTTCTTCAATCAGCACAGGATGTGTACTCAGCAGTTCAAGAATATCAAGTGTCTCAGCAATGAAGAACCAGCACAGCTGGAATGCAGCTTACTACACAAGACAGCTATTGTAGTGACCCGAACTTCTCCATGTTTATATATATTAATTGAGATTGATATTTACATGATTAAATGTTTCCAACATGTTAAGCAATCAAACTTGTTAAGACTTGATTAACTGAAATATGTTTCATATAGACAATTGACCACCCAAGTTGACCGGCGATTCACGAACGTTAAAACTTGTAAAAACGACATGACGATATATATGGATATACATATGGTTAACATGAGATTATGATAAGTAAGTATCTCCATAAGTATATTAACAATGAGTTATATACATATAAACAAGACTACTAACTTAAGGATTTCGAAACGAGACATATATGTAACGATTATCGTTGTAACGACATTTAAATGTATATATATCATATTAAGATATATTAATATATCATAATATCATGATAATATAATAATTTAACATCTCATTAGATATAATAAACAATGGGTTAACAACATTAATTGAGATCGTTAACTTAAAGGTTTCAAAACAACACTTACATGTAACGACTAACGATGACTTAACGACTCAGTTAAAATGTATATACATGTAGTGTATTTAGATGTATTAAAATACTTTTGGAAGACTTCAAGACATATATCAAAACACTCATACTTAACGAAAATGGTTACAGTTACTTTCCCATTCTTTTCTTTCATCAAGAATTCTAGTCGTATTCTTACCCGTATTATACACAGCTTCAAAACGTACTTACTATGGGTATATACTAATAGGAACTAGCATGGGATTCCACTCTTGATTATGTCATGTATGACTAATCAATTTTAACTTCTACCATGAGCTAGTCAACTAACTAGAACTCCTTTTAACCCCACTCACCACTCACCAATTACCACTCATCATTCACTCCATTTCACTTCCAATTCTCTTTCTAATTCTCTCTCAACACACACACACACTATTATGAACGTATTTTTCCAGTAGTTAATCATCATCTTCATCAAAAATAACTTCAAGAATCAAGCTATAATCATCATAGGAAGAACACTTCAAGAACACTTCAAAAATCCCTTCAAGTTTACTAATTTACTTCCAAGTTTTCTAATCCATTCCAAGTAATCATCTAAGATCAAGAAACCTTTGTTATATATAGTAGGTTATCTTTCTTATTCAAGGTAATATTCATATTTAAACTTTGATTCAATTTCTATAACTATAAACTATCTTAATTCGAGTAAAAATCTTACTTGAACTTGTTTTTGTGTCATGATCCTACTTCAAGAACTTTCAAGCCATCCAAGATCCTTTGAAGCTAGATCACTTCTTGTCACTTCCAGTAGGTTTACCTACTAAACTTGAGGTAGTAATGATGTTCATAACATCATTCGATTCATATATATAAAACTATCTTATTCGAAGGTTTAAACTCGTAATCACTAGAACATAGTTTAGTTAATTCTAAACTTGTTCTCAAACAAAAGTTAATCCTTCTAACTTGACTTTTAAAATTAACTAAACACATGTTCTATATCTATATGATATGCTAACTTAATGATTTAAAACCTGGAAACACGAAAAATACCGTAAAACCGGATTTACGCCGTCGTAGTAACACCGCGGGCTGTTTTGGGTTAGTTAATTAAAAACTATGATAAACTTTGATTTAAAAGTTGTTATTCTGAGAAAATTATTTTTATTATGAACATGAAACTATATCCAAAAATTATGGTTAAACTCAAAGTGGAAGTATGTTTTCTAAAATGGTCATCTAGACGTCGTTCTTTCGACTGAAATGACTACCTTTACAAAAACGACTTGTAACTTATTTTTCCGACTATAAACCTATACTTTTTTCTATTTAGATTCATAAAATAGAGTTCAATATGAAACCATAGCAATTTGATTCACTCAAAACGGATTTAAAATGAAGAAGTTATGGGTAAAACAAGATTGGATAATTTTTCTCATTTTAGCTACATGAAAATTGGTAACAAATCTATTCCAACCATAACTTAATCAACTTGTATTGTATATTATGTAATCTTGAGATACCATAGACACGTATACAATGTTTCTACCTATCATGTCGACACATCTATATATATTTCGGAACAACCATAGACACTCTATATGTGAATGTTGGAGTTAGCTATACAGGGTTGAGGTTGATTCCAAAATATATATAGTTTGAGTTGTGATCAATACTGAGATACGTATACATTGGGTCGTGGATTGATTCAAGATAATATTTATCGATTTATTTCTGTACATCTAACTGTGGACAACTAGTTGTAGGTTACTAACGAGGACAGCTGACTTAATAAACTTAAAACATCAAAATATATTAAAAGTGTTGTAAATATATTTTGAACATACTTTAATATATATGTATATATTGTTATAGGTTCGTGAATCAACAGTGGCCAAGTCTTACTTCTCGACGAAGTAAAAATCTGTGAAAGTGAGTTATAGTCCCACTTTTAAAATCTAATATTTTGGGATGAGAATACATGCAGGTTTTATAAATGATTTACAAAATAGACACAAGTACGTGAAACTACATTCTATGGTTGAATTATCGAAATCGAATATGCCCTTTTTATTAAGTCTGGTAATCTAAGAATTAGGGAACAGACACCCTAATTGACGCGAATCCTAAAGATAGATCTATTGGGCCTAACAAACCCCATCCAAAGTACCGGATGCTTTAGTACTTCGAAATTTATATCATATCCGAAGGGTGTCCCGGAATGATGGGGATATTCTCATATATGCATCTTGTTAATGTCGGTTACCAGGTGTTCACCATATGAATGATTTTTATCTCTATGTATGAGATGTGTATTGAAATATAAAATCTTGTGGTCTATTGTTACGATTTGATATATATAGGTTAAACCTATAACTCACCAACATTTTTGTTGGCGTTTAAAGCATGTTTATTCTCAGGTGAATATTAAGAGCTTCCGCTGTTGCATACTAAAATAAGGACAAGATTTGGAGTCCATGTTTGTATGATATTGTGTAAAAACTGCATTCAAGAAACTGATTTCGATGTAACATATTTGTATTGTAAACCATTATGTAATGGTCGTGTGTAAACAGGATATTTTAGATTATCATTATTTTATAATCTACGTAAAGCTTTTTAAACCTTTATTTATGAAATAAAGGTTATGGTTTGTTTTAAAAATGAATGCAGTCTTTGAAAAACGTCTCATATAGAGGTCAAAACCTCGCAATGAAATCAATTAATATGGAACGTTTTTAATCAATAAGAACGGGACATTTCAGCTATGCTCCATTATAAGCATAGTAGTTTCTCGAGTGGTCTACATCAATGGTACTATTCAACAGAAGTTAAAGACAAAGTTGAACAGAAAAGGACACGCGTCGGCGGCTGACAAGTGACCTTACAAGACCACGTGGTAATGCAGAAGTTTAACGCATGTGCAGAAATGGGTATAATTTGTCAACACCTAGAGAACACAACATTCTTGTTGTTTAATCAAATAGTGGTGCCAAACCGAATTGGAGTGTTCCTGCAAATAGCTACCAAATAGGAAAGAGGAGAGCATGCTCTCTGATGCAGTTGTCCCCACAAGTACAGACATCCTATGTACTAGTGGACAATAGAACCATTACACGGTTAATAGGACTACTATAAATTGTTGTATCCACAATTGTAACAACTAGTAGTGTGGGTTTATTTATTTAGAGTCAAAAACACGTAATAGCTTTTAGTTCACCTCTTAGTTATAATCTAGGTAATCTGTATCAACCAACTATCATTCCGCCAAGGATAGTTGTAATTCTTTGTGATTCAATCAATAAAGAATAACCGTTGAAAATTACCTGTGACTCTATTTAATCTTCATGTTTGATTACTAATCGTGTTTAACTGTTAAGTTAATTAAAAGAAATTATATTCACCCCCCCTACAATACTCCTGTTGTTATCAAGGGACCAACAGTTATGTACACTAATTTTAAATAAAAAGCTGCTGTCCACTTTTGATTATACCGAAAACACATGAAATCGAGCATTTCTAAGCATTAAATCAACAACACAATTATACACAAGTACTATAATATCAAAATAAGATCATAATCAATAAAAATATATAAAAATAAAAAAATCTAGGGTTTGTGTTTATACCCAAATCAATAATCAATTGATATAATCGTGTAGAGAACGAAGAGAGGAATCCGTTGATGCTAAAAGCCCTTTGATTCAAGCAAGATTTTGATTTAAGATGATAATGATGATGAGATTGGTGATGGTGGTCATGGTTTTTTGGGGTGGCCAAGAAGAGAGAAAAAAAGAATGCACTAATTTATGTAAATGATCTAGAAAGAGGCTTACCCTAGAAGTAACTAGTCATTCAAGTTACATAACACCCCCTAGGAGTGATGGACGATTTTTAGGAGTCCAAATGGGCTGTTTATTAATTCTAAATTGTAGCCCATCAAAATACAAAAGTCTGGGCTTTTGAACCAACTCGCTTTGAGTCCGAATGAGCGAAATATGCTAAAAACAGTGAAGCGGTTAATTTTCTTAACTGTGTACTAGGAATAGCACATAAATACATAAATTATTACAAATAATAATTATGAACATAGTATGCTATAGAGATGTAATTAGATAGGTGATGTGTGCGAGGCGTACTAGGAAATAGTTATATTTTTACTAAGAAAATACTATTAAATACGATACAATTTTACACAAGTGATTGATTTATTTATAGAGTGGATATACCTAAACCTTGCTACAACACTTATAGGCAGTGTACCTAATCGTACAGTAGTGTAGTTTTTAGTAAGTCCGGTTCGTTCCACAGGGAGACTTAGCCAAATCTAACGCTATATTTTTTTTTTAACTTATAATTATAAAAATACAAAAATATATATAAGTAGTATTATTATTATAAAAGGGGGTTTTTACCGTTTAATGACCGGTTTATCGATTTTAAAACTTTAGTCGCAGTTAAAACCTAATGTAAAATATTAAAAATAAATATAACTTAATTTTAAGCGTAAAGTAAATAACGATAATAAAATTGCGATAAATAAAAATGCGATAAATAAAAGTGCAATTAAATAAAATGACAATAAATAAAAGTGCGATAATTAAAAGTGCAATTAAATATGAAATAAAGGAATTATGCTTATTTAAACTTCCGTGATCATGATGTTTGACGTGTTGATTTTAGTTTATTCCCATGGATTAATTGTCCTTTGTCCTGGATTATTCGATATGTTCATACGAATTTGTCCATAATAGTCCATCAGTCATAATTATAAAATGCGGAAGTCTTCGTCAAATTATTCTTATTCCCGAAGTCAAATATTCCAACTAATTGGGGATTCGAATTGTAACAAGGTCTTAATACTTTGTTTAATGAATACACCAGGTTATCGACTGCGTGTAAACCAAGGTTTTAATACTTTGTTAACAATTACACCAATTACCCTTGAATGTAATCCACCCCTATTTCAACAAGTCTATTAACTATTAATCCAGTTCCGTGTCCGGTAAAATGAACAATTATTGGTATTTATAGATATCCCGCCCACCGTGCCCAGTCAAGCGTATGTGGTTATATATAAATACGTCAAATTATAAGTCTATATATTAAATTAATGAGGTATCATTTAGTTAATATAAAGCCCATTAATAGCCCATAGTCTAATTTCCACAAGTGTCGTTCTTTTATCCAAACCCCAATTATGGTCCAAAGCCCAATTACCCAATTTTAATATTTTTAGTCCAACATCACGATTACTTCAATTTAAATAAGCATAATAATAACTTAGCTACGAGACATTAATTTAACAATAAAATTAAACATAACTTACAGTGGATATTAATAGCGTAGTGGTACACGGACAGAGTTTCAACTTGCAAAACCTTAAGACATTTGACTAACCTAACCTTATTATTATTATCACTAACTTAAAATTAAAATTACAAATTGAGATTAATATTTGGAGTGATATTTGATACATAGGATAAGAGAAAAGAAAAAGATATATATATATAATTCTGGCCGAATTCGTTGCAATTTATAGATGTGGCCAGTATTCTGGGCTCATGCGATCGCATGAGAATCGTGCTTCCAGGCCATGCGATCGCATGGCCATCTAGGACAGCTCACATTGCTTTGTTTTCTTGCTTGTCGACGTTATTTTTAAATATATATAATATATAAATAATTTATATAATTATTTAAATATTATATTATATTCTTGTGCATAGTTGACTCATAATTTTTAGTCCGTTGCGTCGAGCGTTGAGAGTTGACTTTGGTCCCGGTTCCGGATTTTTGAACGTCCTTGCGTATAATTTAATATCTTGTACTTTGCGTTTTGCGTCTTGTACCCTTGTAATTTCAAGACATTTCTCATCAATAATTTGAACCACTTTGATTGTACTTTGTACTTTTGAGCTTTTTGGTCATTTGCGTTTTCAATTCGCCGAATCTGTCTTTTGTCTTCACCTTTTATTATTTAAACGAATATTGCTTGTAAATAGAACAATTGCAACTAAAAGCTTGTCTTTCTTGAGGGATAATGCTATGAAATATATTTTCATTTTTAGCATTATCAATAGGTCAAGATACATAAAAGTCATAGCTGATGTTTCTCGATTCGCAACCCGAGGCGAAAAACACCGCTGCGCGATTTACAATACGGAAAGGACACGAATCCATGAAAAATAAAATATAGGAATATTTTTTAATTTAATATGATATAGTAATATCATAGATAAAATAATTCGGATTTGGAAATCACGAAAATCTAATCGTTGGTTTAGAAACCGAAACGATTCACCGGAAAGAAATCCGAAATACGTAGAAACGTATAAATCTGAATATGAACACATATAATTATATAACATAGAATAAAGGAAATATTATCATTGAAATAATAATATAAGTCATAGAAATGACATGGCAAGAATACTAGTTAACAGAAGTTAAATATTAACGGAAAAGAATAACGAAAAAAGTAGGGTCGTGACAGTACCTTCCCGTTACGGAAATTTGTCCCGAAATTTAAACAGGTGCAGGGTTTGACTCGCTATTTGAGAAAAAATGCGGGTATTTCTGCCTCATCTGATCTTCACGTTCCCAAGTGAACTCGGGTCTGCGTCTGGCATTCCATCTAACTCGGACGATAGGAATCTTACTCTGCTTGAGCTTTTTAACTTCTCGATCCATAATTTCGACAGGTTCCTCAACAAAATGGGGTTGTTTATCAACATGAAGTTCATCAAGAGGAATGGTTTCATCGGCCTCGGCCAAACATTTCTTCAAATTTGATACATGAAAAACGTCATTATCAGCGCTAAGCTCTTGGGCAATTTCAAATGATAAGCCATGGGTCCAATTCTTTCGATTATCTCAAAAGGTCCAACAAATCAAGGATTCAACTTTCCCCTCTTACCAAAACGTACCACACCTTTTCAAAGTGATACCTTCAACATGACACGATCACCAACTTGAAATTCTAAATCTTTTCTTCTAACATCGGCATAACTCTTTTGCTGACTCCTGGCGGTTCTCAACCTTTCTGTAAGTAACTAGAGGGGGGGTGAATAGTTACTTAGTCGATTTTTAAAAAATTTCTTTAGCATTTTGTTGAACTTGAACTTGATATAGTGTGATTTGAAATGTTTGTTCTCTAATAATGCTAACAATACAAATATAAGTTAAATTGTAAATAAAAGATAAGGGAAGAGAGAACAAACACAACGAGTTATAGTGGTTCGGGAAGATGTTAACTAATCTTCCTTAATCCACTCCTCAATTCTACGAATTGAGATTTTTCTTCACTATGATACTCCAAACTCGGTGGAGTGTCCGGATACAACACTAGTACTTCAATAAGCCACCCCTTGTGAACTCTTACGTCCCTTTGAAGACTTCACAAACACCTATAGCTCTTACCACAAGATCCTAATGAACTTATCCTAATGAAAACACAACTATCCTCTAGATCCCTTTAAGAAGATAGTTTACAAGTAAACTTACAACTTTAAGCTTACAAGTACTCTTGCTAGAATCACTCTAAAAGATTACAAATTGAGTATAAGAATGATATCAGTAAGTATGAGAAAATATGAGTGCAAGAGGTAAGTCTTCAAATGCTTCAAGGAGGCTTTTATAGGAAAGATAAATCTACCTGGAAGTCATATGGCTCACTGCACGGTCGACCGTGGTTCGACCGTGTACTTCTGACATCTGATTCTTGTGGCCGTTTTTGTCCTTTGAAATTTGTCATTTTGCCTTGTTGAGTAGCTGCAACTAGTGGCCAATTACTTCTGAAATTATCCTCATTACCCTTTATGTTTTGGACATAAGCTTGGAAGTTGACATGTCCTTTAAAGAAGAAAGTCTTTAATCCTTGACCAATTGTCATTGATTACCAAAAGAGGTAATTGCAGATTTTTGTCTCTTGACAAACCATTAACTTCCAAAAATCTTCATCAACCTTCTTAATCACTTGTCATTTAGCTTATGGGAGTTCCTTGCCCTTTAGAACATTGTTACAACTTAATTGAACTAGTTTGAATCTAGTTTGAACATGATGATTCTTGTTACAACTTGACTAGACTTGAACTAATTACGTACTTGCACAAATAATGATACATAGAATTAATGGAAGATCAACTCTTTAATTGGGACTTTAATGACTATTATTAGTATGTTTAAATGATATTATGAATTGGGGTAAAGGGATATGACACTTGAGTGTTTTAGCCTAAATCAAGCTTAAAATGTCATTAAGATGTCATTGGGTGTGATTATTGAAAATTAGCATCTTTTGGTTCAAAACTCTTTTAAGATCAAAGAGGGCAACTATTACAAGCATGTTTAAAAAGGTTTTGTAAATTATAGATGCCGGGAACTAGTCAAACTTTATTTGGTCAAGATTGGTAACAGAAAGAACTGCAGTCGGGCTGCGATCGTCCGTGAGTTCAACTGTGGGTTTGCAGTTTTAGAACAGCTTGAACTCGTTGGTGCAGGACACACACGGTTGATGACATGGCTGACCGTGGTGCAGCCGTGTAGCAATTTTCCCAAGATGATTTCTTAATTATTGGTCTTTTACTAGAGATAGTTTATATAACGCCCCGTACAAAACCATCGTGTACGATTCGTCAACAACAGGATCTTTACACGGTCAAGTACTACATGCTATTTGAAAACCAGTTTTGCATTCATAAAAGATAGCGTTTACAAAAGATAACGTGACACAAAGGTCGTTACAAAGTCATTATTTGAAAATAACATAAATTACGAATGCAAAAGAAAAGTTCCATGATTAAGACATCTCTAAGTAATGCAGCGGAAATTCTAGCACAGCAGGTCCTTAATAGCAAGTTTAAACACCAAGACAACAACTCTAAACAGCGGAAGCAACAAACCTCTAAGCACCTGAGAAAACATGCTTAAAAACGTCAACAATAATGTTGGTGAGCTATAGTTTAAGTTGTAACAGTAATGTAGGGTAGGCCACGAGATTTCAGTGTTTCAAAACAGTATGAAAAGTATATGTTTAACCGTGGGCACTTGGTAACTAACTTAACGTTTATAACCCCCTAAAAGTACACTTGGAGAGTGCGTATGTTTACGAAGCATTAAACACCCATTAAATGCTAGCGCGACTAGCCCGAGTGGGGATGTCAAACCCTATGGATCCATATCTAAGATTCGCGTTCACCGGTTCAAAAACCAATGACTAAATGTTACCGAGCTAAGGGGAAAGTTTATGCCGTTGTATAACCCACACATATATAAAGTTTAAGTACTCGTGCCTAGTATGTAAAACGTAAAAAGCGCATGTATTCTCAGTCCCAAAATAGTTCAAGTAAAAAGGGATGCTATAACTCACAATGATAAGAGCGGTAAAGTCGATAATGAAAGTATGCAAGTAGTAAGTCGGTCCGAAAGGTCGTCAACCTAAGTCAAAGGTTACTAGGTCAGTATGTTATCCTCATAAGTTCTAATAGTGCATAAAATAAGTTTAAGTTTCATCATCATCATCATTCATCATCATAAAAGCTAAGTAAGTTTGACAAGAATAGAGATCGAAACAATAGGCTGAATTCGGTCAGCTGCTACGACCTCTATATAAAATGAAAAGACGCGTAGTCAATGGCTATGGCTCCGTATGTGGGTCCCCTAACTTCTGACCAATTTTCAGAACCAAACTCGTCTTCGTTTGACCATGGTGATGGTTTAAGTGCGAGTAGGTCAGAAATTTCAGCACAACGTTAATAGGGTGTAGTGACTTTCGGAAGGCCATAAATCCTAAACCGTAACTCGGATTAAGACGAGGTCTAAATGGAAAATCATCTAATCGAACCGAACTAGCTGAAAATTATCTTTCCAGTAGCCCAGGTAGTCTGATAAGATCCCAAAAACAGTAAGCAAGGTGCTCAAGTGGGGTTCTTAGTGCTTGATGCTCATCACGGTTCTCATCCTTGATGCTTGTAGCTTCAAGTGTACAACTCGTTGATGGGTTAGAATCACCTTGACCAAGATTCTACCATCAACACACAATATGTTAAAGACCAAGTAAGAACACAACTAATTTAAGAGTCTTAGATGGATGATGAACCAAGGTTACATCATATCCTTCGTCTTAACACAATTACAAGTTACATTTTCAACTAAATCTACAAACTTTACTTCAATCAAACAAGTATGAACATAATCTAAGTCAAATGAAGTGATGGAACCTTAAGCTAGAGAGCTTGGATCCTTTTCACACAAGTTATAAGGTCACAAAGCTAGAAAGCTTTAACCTTTAGTGTTCTTGAGGATCTTGAAGCATAAAGCTTGAATCTTTAAGTTACATGAAGACCATAAACACAAGTTTTGATCTTTATAACAAAATAATGAGATCATAAGTTAGGAAACTTAGATCCAACAAAAGATATGAAGATTCAAGCTAGAAAGCTTGCATCTTGGTTGTTCTTGAAGATCTTGAAGCATAAAGCTTGGATCTTTAAATTACATGAAGATTACAAACACAAGTTTGAATCTTTATAACAAAATAACAAGATTAAAGTTAAAAGATATAGATCTACAAAGTAGGTGAAGATTCAAAGCTAGAAAGCTTGAATCTTCCATGTTCTTGAAGGATTCAAATCCAAGTTTGAATCTACAAGATGTAATCAAGATTAAAGCTAAAAAACTAGACCCATGATGATGATGATGAATTCGTGAGAGAGAGAGAGGAAGAAGAAGAAGAAAAATCAATACTTACACTTTTTAGAGAGAGAAAGAACTAGAGAAAGAATTAGAGAGTGAGTGTGTGTGAATTACAAATGAAAGCAAGTGTAAAATGGATGGAATAAGGCTTGTATTTATAGGTGAATGGGGTGAGGGGAGGGGGGTGTTGGCCGTGATTTTCATGAGGGGACAAGGGAGACCAACTTTTGCTTTTTAGTTAATGGTTGTCTAAAGTTGGTGCTTATGTTAGGATCCCATGCAACATTAAGGATAATACTTGACATAAATGCTAGCATGTTCCCTCTAATAAATGGGCATTTGTCTTACATATTAATGGGTCACTAGCATTTAATAATTGGGGTAATTAAATTGTCCACTAACTAGTGTAGGGTGGGCTAAGGCCCAACAAGGTAGAAAGTCCAACAAGACTAACTAGTAAGCATAAGTAAATTACCATGCGTAATTAAGCATCCAAAAACCCAAGTAATTATTATTGTAAAATAATAATTAAGATTTCGTAGTCATAATATTCTGATTACGACAAAAGTTAAACGTGTACGCAGTACGCAGTTTGTTCGTAACATCAAGTGACACTAACGGTCATAAAGGCTTCCGGTGATCAAGTTAAGTATCCTACGTACTTAAAGGCACTTTTTAACACATAAATGAAAGTAAGCCATGTGTATAAAGATTCTAGAATATAAAGTAGCACAGTACGCACAAATACGCAGTTTCATAAAAACGCAAGGCACAAAAACAAGTCGAAAAAGTCGGGTCGTTACATTACCCACCTGTTAATGGAAATTTCATCCCGAAATTTAAGCTGAGGCAGGTGTTGGAGTCTGGAAAAGGTGAGGATACTTTTGCATCATTTGATCCTCTCATTCCCAGGTAAACTCGGGTCCACGTTTGGCATTCCATCGGACTCGGACAATTGGAATCTTATTGTGCTTCAAAGTCTTAACCTCACGGTCCATGATTTCAACAGGTTCTTCCACAAAGTGGAGTTTGTCATCAATCGTAAGTTCATCGAGAGGGATGACAAGTTCTGGTTCGGCAAGACATTTCTTCAGATTCGACACGTGAAAAGTAGGGTGAACTGCGCTCAACTGAGTCGGAAGATCCAAACGGTAAGCAACGGATCCAATACGCTCCAAGATTTCAAAAGGACCAATACATCGCAGGTTTAACTTTCCGCGCTTTCCAAAACGGATCACACCTTTCCAAGGTGCGACCTTCAACATTACACGGTCACCCACGTTGAATTCGAAGTCTTTACGTTTAAGGTCGGCATAACTCTTTTGGCGATCAAGGGCCGCCTTAAGTGTCGCTTGAATTTGGACAATCTTCTCGGTTGTTTCATAGACTACCTCGGGTTTGGTGATTTGCTTTTCGCCTACTTCGGCCCAACAAATAGGAGAATGGCATTTGTGGCCATACAACGCTTCAAAAGGTGCGGCATTAATACTCGAATGATAACTGTTGTTGTAAGAGAATTCAGCTAGCGGCAAATGTCTCTCCCAAGCCTTTCCGAAGTCAATAACACAGGCACGCAACATGTCCTCCAAAGTCTGAATCGTTTGTTCGCTCTGACCGTCGGTCTGCGGGTGATATGCGGTACTCATGTCGAGACGTGTTTCCAAGGCTTCTTGCAAAGAACGCCAAAATCTGGAAGCAAAACGGGTATCGCGATCTGAGATAATCGATAAGGGCACACCATGACAGGATAAAACCTCTTTGATGTATAGTTGAGTGAGTCTCTCCATCGTATCCGTTTCCTTCATGGCTAAGAAGTGTGCAGATTTAGTAAGTCAGTCAACGATAACCCAGATGGTATCATAACCGCCTACCGTCTTTGGTAGCTTCGTAATGAAGTCCATCGTTATCCTTTCTCACTTCCATTGCGAGATTTCCGGTTGTTGAAGTAACCCGGATGGCCTTTGATGTTCGGCCTTAACTTTCGAGCAAGTCAAACACTTACCAACGTGAGTTGCAACATCCTTCTTAAGATTAGGCCACCAATACTGTTCCTTGAGATCGTGGTACATTTTACCGGCTCCTGGATGAATCGAATATCTCAACTTGTGGGTTTCATCTAGTATAAGGCTCCGTAGATCTCCATAACTAGGTATCCAAATCCTTCCGGCAAAGCATCGGAGTCCAGTCTCCTTAACCTCGAATCGTGAAACAAGAATGTTCAAGTGTTCTTGAGAAATATTCTCCTCTTTGAGAGCCTTATCTTGGGATACTCGGATCTGGTTATTGAGATTTAAATGAATGGTGATGTTTAAGGCGCGGACACGAAGAGGTACCGTCCTCTCCTTTCAGCTCAGGGCATCGGCTACAACATTTGCCTTTCCAGGATGGTAATGAAGTTCACAATCATAGTCGTTCAGTGTCTCGATCCATCGTTGCTGCCTCATGTTCAGTTGTTTCTGATCGAATATGTGCTGGAGGCTTTTGTGGTCGGTGAAGATGGTACTTTTAGTTCCATAAAGATAGTGTCTCCATAATTTGAGCGCAAAGACAACGGCTCCAAGCTCGAGGTCGTGAGTAGCATAGTTTAGCTCGTGAATCTTTAGTTGACGAGAAGCATAGGCAATAACCTTCGATCTTTGCATCAATACGCAACCAAAACCATTTTTTGAGGCATCACAATATATGACGAAATCATCACTGCCTTCAGGAAGAGATAAGATAGGTGCGGTGGTCAATTTCTGCTTCAAGTTTTGAAATGCTGATTCGTGTTCTTTTTCCCAAACGAACTTCTTCCCTTTGTGAGTCAGCGCGGTCAAAGGACGCGAAATCAGAGAGAAAACGTCAATAAATCTTCGGTAGTAACCGACAAGACCTAGAAATTGGCGAATGTGATTCAGAGTAGTGGGGGTTTCCCACTTGCTGATAGCTTCGATCTTTACAGGATCAACTTTGATACCTTGATCACTCACAATATGACCCAGAAATTGGACTTCCTTCAACCAAAATTCACACTTGAAGAATTTGGCATAAAGTTGCTCTTGTCTTAAGAGTTCCAACACTAGTCGAAGATGTTGTTCATGTTCTTCTTCACTTCGGGAATAGATGAGGATATCATCTATGAAAACGATAACGAACTTGTCCAGATATGGCTTGCATACTCGATTCATGAGATCCATAAACACGGCAGGTGCGTTGGTTAAATCGAATGGCATCACTAGAAACTCATAGTGACCATAACGGGTTCTGAATGCAGTCTTCATCACATCGCTCTCCTTCACCCTCAACTGGTGATAACCTGATTGCAAATTGATCTTGGAATAAACACTGGATCCTTGTAGCTGATAGAAAAGATCATCAATTCTGGGAAGGGGATACCGATTTTTAATCGTTAACTTGTTCAGCTCACGATAATCGATACACATGCGGAAAGATCCGTCCTTCTTCTTCACGAATAAAATAGGTGCGCCCCAAGCCGATGAACTCGGTTGGATAAATCCACGGTCTAGCAATTCCTGCAGTTGACTCTGTAACTCTTGCAGTTCGAAAGGTGCTAGTCGATAAGGTGCGTGAGCTACGGGTGCAGCTCCCGGCACTAGATCGATCTGGAACTCCACTGCTCTCGGTGTAATCCAGGCAATTCTTCCGAAAAGACATCGGGAAATTCGTTCAAAATTTGTACATCATTCACACTCTTCACCTCGGCTTCTAATGTTTTCACATGTGCTAAAACAGCAAGGCATCATTTCTTCATGATCTTTTATGCTTTCTTGCAACTAATGAGGTTTAGCTTTGAACTACATCTCTCTCCGTAAATAATCAGTGGCTCACCACCTTCGTGGGGTATACGAAGAGCTTTATCTCCACAGATAATGTCGGCCCTTACTTTGGTTAACCAGTCCATACCGACAATCACATCAAAACTTCCCAATTTGATGGGTATCAAGTCAATCTCGAAATCCACACCAGCTATGTTGATAATAGCTCCTCGACCAATTTGGTCAACTTTCTCAAGTTTTCCATTGGCTACCTCAACAAGCATACTCTCCTTTAAAGGAACTAACGACCAATCTATCTTAGAACAAAAGTGTCTACAAACATAGCTCCTATCGGCACTGGTATCAAATAGGACAGAAGCTAATAGATTATTGATAGTGAATATACCTGTAACCAAGTCGGGGTTCTCACGGGCATCCCTTGCATTTACATTGAAAGCTCTTCCACACATTGGCCATCCGTCCTTTCTCTTGTTGGGACATTCATTCCTGAAGTGGCCCTGTTGTTCGCACTCATAGCACTGCCTTGGTCCAGTAGGGTTTGTCTTCACCGTTGGGGTGGGAATCTTGCAGTCCTTACCAATATGCTCGGTCCTTTTGCACTTTTCACAGACCATATTACAGTACCCAGTATGGTGCTTATAGCACCTCTTGCACTGCGGTAGACTACCCTTGTAGTTGGGGTTCGAGCTAGGGGTCGGGTTGGGGTTCCTCCAGTCGTTGTTTCCCTTGAAACCCTCATGCCTCTTAGCTGGGTTTTGATCAAAGACCTTTCCCTTGTTTCCCCCACTTACGCTTCTCATGACTAGTCTCCGATTCTGATTTTGCTTTCTCAGGTTCCTTGCGGGTGATCTGGTTCATCAGGGTGTGCGACATGCGCATAGCTTCCGGGACGTTGGGTGGCTTAGAAGAGGTGACATTTCCCTGAATGGACTTGGGAAGTCCCCACAAGTATCGTTCCATTCTCTTAAACTCTGGGGTAACCATCGTGGGACACATCAGTGCTAATTCCAGATACCTACGGTTGTAACTATCAAGATCGTTTCCTACAACCTTCAACTCCCAGAACTCAGCCTCCATTTTCTGTATCTCTGTTCTGGGGCAGTACTCTTCGATCATGGCTCCCTTAAATTCTTCCCAAGGAGTAGCATAAGCCTCGTCAATACCTTTGGCCTAAGCAAGGGTGTTCCACCAGGTTAGGGCGCCGTCCGACAGTGTACAGGAGGCATACTTGGTTTTGTTCGTCTCTGAGCAGTTGCTTACATGGAACACAGCTTCTAGTTTTTCAAACCACCTAGTCAATCCAACTGGCCCCTCAGTACCACTAAAGTTGTGGGGCTTGCAGCTTTGAAACTCCTTATATGTACACCCGTTACGGATGGGCTGGTTAACTGGTGGAGCTTGTGGGTTGATTTCCACAATAGCTGCAGCTACTCTTTCAGCAATCATTTCCTCAATTTGTGCTGCTGTGGGCGCTGCTCTTCCGTTTGCCATTGCTTTTCTAAACAAAAATTTTGACTTAAGTCAAAATCCAGCATTTAATAAATAATAATATAGTATATGGCAACCAACATGGAATCAACGTAACACATGTTGACTAAGTAATGCAACTAGATACAGATACCACAGAATCATTATAAAGTAACGTAATTATAACACCGTACAAAAAGTAAACAACACTAAGTTCCATTCATTAATAATAAGTTGCATACATCAGCATAGGCTCGTGCAATACATGAGTAAAACATGAAACTACAAACGAGATTACACAATGAAATCTACTACAATGCCCTATGGTAACAGTGGGTAAAGGATGTCCATTACGTGGGACATCTGGTCCTCGAGCTCAATCACCCGAGCACGGAGGATCTCCACTTCCCTCGTCAGTTCCTCGACGGAGGGAGATACTGGTGGGGCAGGCGGTGCAGTAGGTACAGGTGGTGCAGACGGTCCAGCGCCAGAAGTAGATGGTGTGTAACGATAAGCCTTACGCATGAATGGATCGGCAGGATACGGTACAACCCGCTTGCGGGCGGTGACCCTAGTCCTCAGTCCATGTGCGTTAATGGACGACCTCCCTCCGTTAACCCCTGGAATAATGGTACCATCAAAACGATACCGCTTCTTCGGCGGGGTAGAGGGTGGCTGCACGGGCGCCTCCTCAGGGTCCTCGTCGGAATCCTCATCACTAGAGTCATCAGAGGATGAGTCGTCGGATGATGAGTCGTCGAAAACAGCTGGAGGTGGCTCTGCTCGGCCGGTAGTAATAATCCGATATCTGAAAGGTGAGATCGGCATGACAGACCCATCAGGAAGGCGTCTAGCCCAATGGTTATGCTCATTACGGAACGGAACATCCCCATATTCCCCGGGAATCACAACACCACCGGAATGGTGCTGTGGCTCCGAGGGTCCTGGGATGAGTGGAGCTGGAATCTCTGGTGGATCCTCGTGTCCGTCTGAGTTGATCACTGGGTCGGGTGCATGGCCACTGGCTCCAGAGGACGAAGCGCCAGAGTCACTGGAGTGTGTCGACGACTGGATCTGTGAATCGGCAACAATGGTAGATGAGGTGGAGGGTGAGTCTGAGTCGCTCTCCAAAATGATAACGGGTGGGACATCCGACATCTGAACAGGGAAAAATAACTTTTTCCATGTTAGTAAGTCATAAAGCAGGCACGTATTAGGCAAAATAACTACGACAGCCTAGATCATCTATAGCAGTAAATAGCATGGCAATAATAGCAAGTCGTACAGAAGTATCATGCAATCGAAAGCAGATAGTATCATGCAGTAAGTTCCGCAGAAACAAGTAAACTAGCAAGTTGTAGATTAGTCCTATTAGTGAATCCTATTTGGTCCGGTCTAGACTCACTAATGCAATCTAATTCCCTACAACCAATGCTCTGATACCAAATGTGATGCCCCGTATAAAACCATCGTGTATGATTTGTCAACAACAGGATCTTTACACGGTCAAGTACTACATGCTATTTGAAAACCAGTTTTGCATTCATAAAAGATAGCGTTTACAAAAGATAACGTGACACAAAGGTCGTTACAAAGTCCTTATTTGAAAATAACATAAATTACGAATGCAAAAGAAAAGTTCCATGATTGAGACATCTCTAAGTAATGCAGCGTAAATTCTAGCACAACAGGTCCTTAACAGCAAGTTTAAACACCAAGACAGCAAGTATAAATAGCGGAAGCAACAAACCTCTAAGCACCTGAGAAAACATGCTTAAAAATGTCAACAATAATGTTGGTGAGCTATAGTTTAAGTTGTAACAGTAATGTAGGGTAGGCCACGAGATTTCAGTGTTTCAAAACAGTATGAAAAGTATATGTTTAACCGTGGGCACTTGGTAACTAACTTAACGTTTATAACCCCCTAAAAGTACACTTGGCGAGTGTGTATGTTTATGAAGTATTAAACACTCGTTAAATGCTAGCGCGACTAGCCCGAGTGGGGAAGTCAAACCCTATGGATCCATATCTAAGATTCACGTTCACCGGTTCAAAAACCAATGACTAAACATTACCGAGCTAAGGTGAAAGTTTATGCCATTGTATAACCCACACATATATAAAGTTTAAGTACTCATGCCTAGTATGTAAAACGTAAAAAGCGCATGTATTCTCAGTCCCAAAATAGTTCAAGTAAAAAGGGATGCTATAACTCACAGTGATAAGAGCGGTAAAGTCGATAATGAAGTATGCAAGTAGTAAGTCGGTCTGAAAGGTCGTCAACCTAAGTCAAAGGTTACTAGGTCAGTATGTTATCCTCATAAGTTCTAATAGTGCATAAAATAAGTTTAAGTGTCATCATCATCATCATTCATCATCATAAAAGCTAAGTAAGTTTGACAAGAATAGAGATCGAAACAATAGGCTGACTTCGGTCAGCTGCTACGACCTCTATACAAAACGAAAAGACGCGTAGTCAGCAGCTATGGCTCCGTATGTGATCCCCTAACCGCTGACCAATTTTCAGAACCAAACTCGTCTTCATTTGACCGTGGTGACGGTTTAAGTGCGAGTAGGTCAGAAATTTCAGCACAACGTTAATAGGGTGTAGTGACTTTCGGAAGGCCATAAATCCTAAACCGTAACTCAGATTAAGACGAGGTCTAAACGGAAAATCATCTAATCGAACCGAACTAACTGAAAATTATCTTTCCAGTGGCCCAGGTGGTCCGATCAGATCCCGAAAATAGTAAGCAAGGTGCTCCGGTGGGGTTCTTAGTGCTTGATGCTCATCACGGTTCTTATCCTTGATGCTTGTAGCTTCAAGTGTACAACTCGTTGATGGGTTAGCATCACTTTGACCAAGATTCTACCATCAACACACAAGATGTTAAGACCAAGTAAGAACACAACTCATTTAAGAGTCTTAGATGGATGATGAACCAAGGTTACATCATATCCTTAGTCTTAACACAATTACAAGTTACATTTTCAACTAAAGCTACAAACTTTACTTCAATCAAACAAGTATGAACATAATATAAGTCAAATGAAGTGATAAAACCCTAAGCTAGAGAGCTTGGATCCTTTTCACACAAGTTATAAGGTCACAAAGCTAGAAAGCTTGAACCTTTAGTGTTCTTGAAGATCTTGAAGCATAAAGCTTGAATCTTTAAGTTACATGAAGACCATAAACACAAGTTTTGATCTTTATAACAAAATAATGAGATCATAAGTTAGGAAACTTAGATCCAATAAAAGATATGAAGATTCAAGCTAGAAAGCTTGCATCTTGGTTGTTCTTGAAGATCTTGAAGCATAAAGCTTGGATCTTTAAGTTACATGAAGATTACAAACACAAGTTTGAATCTTTATAACAAAATAACAAGATTAAAGTTAAAAGATATAGATCTACAAAGTAGGTGAAGATTCAAAGCTAGAAAGCTTGAATCTTCCATGTTCTTGAAGGATTCAAATCCAAGTTTGAATCTACAAGATGTAATCAAGATCAAAGCTAAAAAGCTAGACCCATGATGATGATGATGATGAATTCGTGAGAGAGAGAGAGGAAGAAGAAGAAGAAAAATCAATACTTACACTTTTTAGAGAGAGAAAGAACTAGAGAAAGAATTAGAGAGTGAGTGTGTGTGAATTACAAATGAAAGCAAGTGTAAAATGGATGGAATAAGGCTTGTATTTATAGGTGAATGGGGTGAGGGGAGGGAGGTGTTGGCCGTGATTTTCATGGGGGGACAAGGGAGACAAGCTTTTGCTTTTTAGTTAATGATTGTCTAAAGTTGGTGCTTATGTTAGGATCCCATGCAACATTAAGGATAATACTTGACATAAATGCTAGCATGTTCTCTCTAATAAATGGGCATTTGTCTTACATATTAATGGGTCACTAGCATTTAATAATTGGGATAATTAAATAGTCCACTAACTAGTGTAGGGTGGGCTAAGGCCCAACAAGGTAGAAAGTCCAACAAGACTAACTGGTAAGCATAAGTAAATTACTACGCGTAATTAAGCATCCAAAAACCCAAGTAATTATTATTGTAAAATAATAATTAAGATTTCGTAGTCATAATATTCCGATTACGACAAAAGTTAAACGTGTACGCAGTACGCAGTTTGTTCGTAACATCAAGTGACACTAACGGTTATAAAGGCTTCCGGTGATCAAGTTAAGTATCCTACGTACTTAAAGGCACATTTTAACATATAAATGAAAGTAAGCCATGTGTATAAAGATTCCAGAGTATAAAGTAGCACAGTACGCACAAATACACAGTTTCGCAAAAACACAAGGCACAAAAACAAGTCAAAAAAGTTGGGTCGTTACAGTTTAGGCTCATGAACTCATGTCATCCTACATATGATTTAACTTCTCAGTTCTTGTGTGTCATCATCAAAACAAAGTGATTATCTTTTGAGTATTATGCTTTGAATCTTAACCAACATTCTCCCCCTTTTTGATGATGACAAACATATGAGTAAGTGTTAACTATGTAGGTCGACATAAGTGTTAACATCACTTACCATACACTTTCTCCCCCTTTTGTCGAAGCAAAAAGGTTAGTCCCACATGGAACTAAGCGCGCCCTAGAGTAATGCTCCCCCTTAAATTGTACACTCTTATCAAATATTCCTGTAAACAAATAAAATGGCTCCCCCTCGAACCAATAGTAAGCATAAAGAGTAACAAACATGATAAGCATAGCAAGTGCATTACAATAATAAATTCATAACAAGCGTCAATCCTAGGACAAGTGTTGTGTCTACCCGCCCTTATATTTGTTCTGAACCAACATTAAGTATTTTTAAGGATAAATTTCATTGGTGCTAAATGCATTCGAGATTGTCAACCTTTCATTATCGGACGAGAGAATGATCACTTAATGAGCCTCCCAATAAGTAATAGGAATTGTTGACACGGGTTGAGGGATATGAGAAGCGTTGATGGCGTTAATAAATCGGAAAAGCCGATTAAGATGATTTGAATATGGGAGTGGACGAGTTCCTAGTTCTCGAAGGTAACCCATTCTTTGAGTAGTGAGATAGGCAAGATTTATGGGTTCATGAGTGAGAAGTGACCACATGATAACGACTTCAGTTCCAGAGATGTGAGTAGCGGTAGGTTCCTTACAATAGACATTGTTCCGAATGACATTAAGAATAAGTTGAAGATCGTGGCGGATGTCGTCATCTTGAATGCGAAGCCGTTGGTTGAGGTTTCATTGTACTCCCGGAGTTGTGATGAGATCTAAGATGGGTTGTAATGGAAACGTAGGATTAAGTGATCTTAGATCGGTTGAAGGAGTATAGAAGGATCGCCCATTTGAAGGAATTTCCATAACGGTTCTGAATTGTTCAAGGGACCAAGTGTAAGGTGTATTAAAAAGTCGAAATGCCACTTGATCGGGGTTGGAAACATCAAGATTAGCATAGAATTCCCTAATGAGAGTTAGATAAATGGTTTCATCAAGCTCAAGAAATGAGAAACAATTGTTATGGGTAAAAAGTTGAGTTAACTCGGGAAACTCGGTATGATGAACAACACGCTCCTCATGAAGTGTTCTAGTCTCCATGTGTTGCCTATTGTTCGTGATACGTTTATTTCTCGTGTTGTTCATTTCCTAGAAAAATCACAAATTTAGCAAACTAATTAAGTTGTTAAGTTTGAAAATCTATATGATAAACATGTGTAGATTAGTCCTTGTCTAGACTTATTTTGAAAACTATGAATTTGAAATTAAATTGTACTATTTTTCTTTTAAAATTTTAGACAAGTTTCATCATTTTGCTCTATGTTTGTCAAAAGTAGATACTAGTCATGAGATTGATAAGTATCATAATGAATTGTTCAAACATATGTGTGTGCATGAGTGAGTTTAAAATTTTGAAGCATATATGAGTTTTTATGCAAGAAATCACTATTATGAAGAAGAAAAAAAACTTTTTACAATAATTTTCCTCATATATTTAAGTAATTCATGCAAGAAATAAGTGTTCCTATGATTTTGAAAAGAATATAATCAAAAGTATGGTGATTACCTTGAATAGATTTGAAAGAGTATGGACCACTTTTTAAAGGTAGGACAAAAGTAAAACCAGAAATTCAGTGGTTAGGGTTTAAGGAAGAGATGTGGTTGGTGGAAAAGTTGTTTGGGTTTTAAATGATTTGCAAAAAGGACAAAGAAATTCTTCAGACATCAGGCGGCTCTCATCACGGTCGACCGTGGTGCGACCGTGCGTGATCAGGATTCAATTTTACGGAATATGTTCCATCATTCCCAACCCATTCCTAAGCAAGTTAAATGTTTCCTTTTTAAGGGGCTTAGTGAATATGTCAGCTATGTTTTCAGCAGATTCTACTTTATCTATCACAATATTACCGTTTTGGATGTGGTCACGAAGGAAATGGTGCCTAATGTCTATGTGTTTAGTCCTAGAGTGTAATATTTGATTTTTCGATAGGTCTATAGCACTTTTATTATCACAACATACGGGTATTTCAGATGAGATGATACCGTAGTCGAGGAAGGTTTGCTTCATCCATAGCACTTGTGCGCACGCTCTTCCCATTGCTACATATTTGGCTTCGGTGGTAGACAATGCGATGAATGTTTGCTTCTTTGAGAACCATGACGTTAAGCAAAGCCCCACGAATACGCATACTCCAATTGTGCTTTTTCTATCAATCATTGATCCACCATGATCGGAATCCGCAAAGCATGTAATATCAATCCCGGTAAACTTTGGATACCATAACCCAAGATGCATTGTTCCCTTTAAGTATCTAAAGATTCTTTTAACGGCCTCTACGTGTGATGTCTTTGGATTTTCTTGAAATCTTGCACATAAGCACACGCTAAACATGATTTCGGGCCTACTTGCCGTTAAATATAGAAGGGATCCAATCATTCCCCTATATTTAGTACTATCAAGTAAGTTTCGCATTTGTTGCCATTGGAGTCGTCATTGGTTTTGAGTTCTCCATTCCGAATTTCTTGAGCATTTCATGAATGTATTTTTGTTGATTGATGAAAGTTCCATCTTCTAGTTGCTTGATTTGTAGTCCGAGAAAGAACTTGAGTTCACCCATCATGCTCATTTCAAACTCATCATGCATTAACTTAGAAAACTCATTGCTAAGAGATTCGTTAGTAGATCCAAATACAATATCATCAACATATATTTGAATTATGACTAAATCCTTTACATGTCTTTTGATAAAGAGTGTATTATCAATTTTTCCCATTTCAAATCCGTTATTTATTAAGAATGTTCTAAGTCTTTCATACCATGCTCTAGGGGATTGTTTAAGTCCATAGAGAGTCTTTTTAAGTTTATAAACATGATAAGGTTTTTCAAAATCCTCAAACCCCGGAGGTTGTGATACATAAACTTCTTCACTTATTACACCATTTTAAAAGGCACTTTTGACATCCATTTGATAGAGTTTGAAATTATGAGCACATGCATAAGCAAGAACTATTCTTATTGACTCTAGCCTAGCGACGGGAGCAAATGTTTCATCGTAATCAATTCCCTCTTGTTGGCTATATCCTTGTGCAACTAGTCTAGCTTTGTTTCTAAATACTTTGCCATCCTCATCTAGTTTATTTCTATAGACCCATTTTGTACCTATGATGTTGCTTTCACTCGGTAAAGGAACCAAATCCCATACATCACTTCTTTGGAATTGATTTAATTCCTCTTGCAAAGCTTCTATCCAACTTTCATCTAATAGTGCTTCCTTAATATTCTTGGGTTCTATTTGTGAGATAAAAGCATAGTTGGCAATTAGGTTAAATACTTGTGACCTAGTGGTTCTAGTATTGATGTCTCCTATGACTTGGTCTATGGGATGATCTTTTATATGTTTAATATCTATTGAGGACGCTAAGTTATCCTTACTTGCTTTCAAATGAGATCCATCCTCATTTGTGTCATTGAACTCGACTTGAGTTGGCATTATTTCTATAGCATCTTGTTCGATCACATCATCATCCTCTAAAGGTTTAGTCTTAGGTGGTGGAGGAGTTTCATCAAATGTGACATCTAGGGATTCTTCTATGACATTTGTATATTTATTTAGAACCCTATATGCCTTACTTTCTAACGAATATCCTAAGAATACTCCTTCGTAAGCTTTAGGCTCAAACTTTGTAAGATATTCCTTTTTGTTTAGGATAAAACATTTGCACCCGAATACTCTAAGATGACTTACGGTTGGTTTTCTACCATTTAAAATTTCATAAGGTGTTTGTAACATCCCATTTTCTTCATACGTATGTTAAGGTACTTATTTAATCGTTAGAACGTTTATATTTCGCTTGTTTATGTGATTAAACGATATAAAGTGCTAACTCCATGTATACGAGATATATTCATATATTACGTTTGAGATTGGATGCATGTATAAGTATATGCATAGGTTTTGATAGCGTTAGGTCATTTGAGACTTAAAGACGATGTTTAAACGAATATAGGAAGCGTGAACGAGGTGTACAAGTCAAATAAATCATTGTTGATTTAAAATAGTCGAAATGGCCAGGCCTTGCCGTGCCGCGGAGATCTTGGGTGCGCCGCGACAAATAAAGCAAATCAAAGTCATGAGTGAATTAAGACAGCTCAAAAATCCAGTGTATTGCCGCGCCGCGACAATTGAGGTCGCGACGCGACAAAGCTGCAGATCTGACCCGTTTTTCCTATTTAGAAGGGGTGGTCCAAGGGTATTTTCATCTTTTCGCGTATGGATCTGATTAGAGCTTTAAACCCCAACCACTTAACTCATTTATTCAATTTCTTTTCT